>NW_026887578.1:0-85815 GCF_032173495.1 Musca vetustissima
AATAGGCTGGTAAATCAATACCAATGCTTGTTAAGGTTTGTAACTTTGCACATATATAATTGAAGATTTAAAAAAGAAGAAAAATAATTTACAAAAAATTTTTGTTATTGTTTTGTTGTTTTTTGTAATTAGTTTTCGAGTTATCGTGCCCGTCATTCGCAAAAGAGAAAAACGCGTTTAAAGTTTGAGATGCCCTTTAGCCGTCACTTGATGCTGACACAATAAATCGGCTATATCTTCAAGAGTTCTTGAGATTTTCACATGAAATTTTGTAGGGATATTCTTGAATTAGTGTAGAATGGAATTAAATCGAAAAATTTTTGACCCCGAGAATGGGAGGTCCCCTTAAGCTGCAAGATGTACAAATCCAATCACCTGAAATGCAATTTTCTGTATTGAATTAGTTTGCTAAATTCAATGCGCCATTTTAACTTATTTTCAATATTTTCCGTATACAATTTGAAATTGTAGCAAATAAAACTTTATCAATTAATCGGTAACCCTTCGCGACCATATTTGCGTTTTGTTTATGCAGAAATACACGAAAAAACGGTATCTGTATGCATTTACACTAGGTACTTTTTTACCGGTAATACTTGGGAGAAATAGAAATACTGAAATATTTATACATTTCTAAAATTTATACACATACAAAAATAATTCATCTATATATAAATGGAGCAAGAAAAAATTATACTAACGCATTAATTGAGAACGGCTGGACCGATTTGACTCAAAATTTCTTTCAGTTGTCGGTTTTTATGAAAGAAAATTTTGAGAAAAATCCGCGAAAATCTTGCCAAAATTATTTTAAAGAAACGGCTGGGCCGATTCGACTTAAAGTTTCTGTTAGTAGTCTTTAATTGAAGGTTTGAATGAAAGAAGATTTTGAGAAATATCCGCGAAAATGTTGCAAAATATATTTTGGACGATATTAGCATTTCCACACGTTTTATATCGAACCTTTATGATTTCATCCCTTCATAGTTCTTTTTGGACACATTTTGGGCGACAATTGGCAGCGTATAATATCTTAAAGTAATTTTCAATTATGGAAAATTCTCTTCTGTTTTAATACTAATAATGCGATCATTAACATTAAAATATTAGTATTCCCGTCAGATATTTGAAGTTTTGTCTTGGGCTCCAAGCTGTTAGATATGAAATCTTATTTTCACATTTGTCAAAATTGTATTATTTTTTTGTTTTGTGCATATGTTTGTAACAGACAAAAGGAAACGAGATAGACACATGGTTCCTTTTGAGAATATGCATAGATTCACTTTTTAATTCGATTTATGCATGTCCGTCCGTCCTTCTGTCCGTCTGTCCATGTTAAATTGTAAACAAAGTACATGTCGCATTTTTGATTCGAATAGGATGAAATTTGGCACAGCTCATTTATTTGGCCCAAGTACGACCCCTATTGAAATTGGGAAAAATCGGTTCAGATTTAGATATAGCTCCCATATATATTTTCGTCCGATTTTATGTAAATGGTGCACCAAAGTTCCTATATATCCTTCGATTTGCACGAAATTTGGCATAGCGTACTAAATTAAGCCTAGAGCGATGTGTGTTAAATTTCGTGAAAATCAGATCAGATTCAGATATAGCTCCCATATATATTTTCGTCCGATTTTAGGTAAATAGTGCACCAAAGCCCTTTATATCCTTCGATTTGCACGAAATTTGGTATAGTGTGCTTAATTGAGTCTAGAATGATGTGTGGCTAAGATTCGTGAAAATCGGTTCAGATTTAGATATGGCTCCCATATATATTTTCGTCCGATTTTATGTAAATGGTACACCAAAGCTCTATATAGTTTTAGATTTGCACGAAATGTGGCATAGCGTCCGTCTGTCTGCCTGTCCATGTTATATTGTAAACAAAGTACAGGTCGCATTTTTGCGACGTACCGAATATTGTGTATTAATTTTGCTATACATTGTTTTCCATAAATGTGTCCCATGGTACGCAGACGACACTAAATTTGCTCGAATGAAATTAAATTTAGCATAGGTTGCAGAAAGACATGAGTATGTTCCTTCGAGTGAACATTGACATGCAATTGTAGGGGTACATATGCGCAGATTTAATGTAACTATCCTAATTAGGATATGAGCAAAATTTGACCTCGATACATCGTTGCATTCGGGAGATACCGTACCTTATTTCCGATAAATAAAAGTCCAATATCAACAAAAAATTGCATTTTTTAGATTTTTGATATGTGTCGTCTATAATCAGCTCTTAAAATATGTAATCCAAAAAATATAGATAAATAAAAATATAAATATAATTGCCGCGCACTAAATATAAGCTCTAGAACATTTTCTTGCCTGTGGGTAACATTGGGCCATAAAGGCTTAAACAGTATAAAATCAAAAGAACAGTTGGACATGAACAAAATGTTTTAAGTAGTCAAGAGTTGAAAGTCTATCTGTATAAATATGTACTTTCGAGTAGCCCAATTTGTCTCTAATGTTATCTTTGAACACACCTTGGGGCCAAACATTGATCTCTTTTGCAGACTTCAGCCTTCAGACGTCTCTTCTGGGTGTTAATAAATCCCATTTGACTTATGTAGTAAAGTTGTCATTCTGACCGTAAAACAAGTACCGGTTGTAAATCCTATTTGAATTTATTTCAATTTTAATAAAAATAAACCAACAGTTTACGGCTAAACCCTTGCACTCGCCAAAGACAATTGCGTGATTTAAGGCAATATTAAATGTTTTTTTGAAAGAACCGTCAGCCACCCCTCTCAGACAGAGGGCAGGAAATATGCAAAAGGGGGAAAACTGCATTTTATTGAGACCATAAATTTCTTTGTCCAAGGGGTGTTCTCTTCGCCACTACTTGCCAACAAACATTTCAAGGAGTAGTATTTATATCAACTTCCGACGAGTTAGTTTCCTCCTCGAACAAAAGCGGCTGCATTTACAATGTTATGTTAAACAAAAACAATAACTTACAGGATAACAAAACAGGAGTGGTCGGAAGTTTGGCCACACGAGAGTCTACAATGGAGTATTGCCACCCTCATTCGAATGTAATTTTAATACGGACAACTACAGCCGCAATAACCCAAAACTGCCAGCCAAGGGATAAAATTGGTTTAGAGAACAATAGGCTGAATTCTAGGTGTTGGTGGACATATGTATATACAAACATATGCCTGCACATCCTTACCCAGGATTCAACTACGCAAAGGTGTGTTTTTCTTCCGCCATTTGACATATTCAACAAGCCCAAACCCAAAGTGGTAATGAAAAGTCATTTTTCTTTCAATTAAAAAGTGACAGCATAATTTAATTAGACACCAAGAAGACAATGTCGGACGCACTTTATTACTTCTGTGCGTTAAGTGAAATTTAGTTTTTCGTTTTTAGTTAGTTTTTTTTTATTTTTTATTATTAGAAATTGCAAAGAAATTACTTGGCACTGTGGCTCGTTATGGAAACGTCAGTGAGTATTGGAAAAGTATTTAGCTTCTCATTATTATGCCATGGACATGGTCATGTCTGTGGATAAATTTCACTGGTTTCGTTTTACAACATGACATCGAACCAAGTGGCAGGCGCATCGTTCGGGCGACCGCTCGGTCACTCTCATTACTGGCTGACACAATGTATTTGTTTATGTTTGGAAGTTGTTGTTGTCGCTGCTATTGTTTAGCTGGGTGTAAGGTATTTTACACAGGCAGGTCTTTTGTGAGTAATTGAAACATTTCTAGAATTTTGATTGGGGATTTTTTTGACGCATAAAATGAAATCAAAATGAATTGTTTATAAAGGTATTGTGTGTGTGTTTGAGGAGTGTCAATATTTTTTTATTTTACTTTTAATAAGTTATGGTGTTTAATGAAGAGTAATAATTTACTGTTTTTTATTTGGAATTCCAAAAATTTGAACTATTTTTAAATGGTCTATTGGACACGAAAATCTTATAATATCAACCGATTATAAATTATTCAGAATATGGAGTAACATGTAACCAGACTGGCTACAAATTTAAGGAAATATTGATGTGTTAAAATTTATGAACCTATATCGAATACAATATATAACATGCTTATCAAATCCAATACATTTCTAAAAAGTGATAATATTGAATGACATTCAATTGGCTACAATATTTAACCCTCTACATATTTAAGACTTTATACAGACCATGGATCTGTAATTCCGAGAATCCGATTATTTTTTTCATTCATTTCATTTTATTCATCCGTAACAATTTGACAATTAACAATATTAATGTATACTTATTTTGAAATTTACAACATATATGTATTACAGCAATTAATTCCGTTTTAAGGGAAATTTTGGGTTAAAAACCTTATATAATTGGAGAATACGATTATAGTCACTAATCTGAATATAAAAAAAAAACAGATAATATATTGATGTTACCGTAACTTTTGATTTTATTTTTTTGGGGTTGGTCTTCATTTTCCACTCAAATAGTTTACAGCAAAAAAAAAATAGAAAAACCCATAACTCTCAAGTTCGATGTTACGAAATTTTGTTATCATTATATGAAATCCAACATACCGAAAATTAAGTGCAATTTTAGTATGAAGCTATTAAATGCAGGTTTGGCCGGACCAAATTTTTATATATTCATGTTGACATTCACAATACTTAAAATCGATCGAGTCTTATAAAAGATTCTTTATCCAGTTAGAACTCAGAATATCAAATTACAGTCAATTCATTTTAAAAAGTGCAAAAAAAACTGAATGTTGGGAATTATTGCAATGCTACAGACAGACGGGCAAGACTACATCGATATATAATTTTATTCGGATCTATAGGGAATCTAATGAATATTTCGAGGTGTTGCTAAAAGAATGATAAATTTAATAACACCATATGGTGAAAGGTGTACAAGTGGACCTACATTGACAATTTTGTTATGAAGTTTTTTGTTCATCAGGAATCCGGAATAAAACAACTCGACAACCATCTCCAAAATATCGGGAGATATAAAACCCCTTTTTGTAAAAATGCCAAAAATGTGGCTGAACATTTATATTGGGACTAAACACTAAACTCTATTAATTATTTTTACAGCCAGTTCGGCGGCTAAATAAGGATAATATGTTAAAAATTTCGAATATAAGGCGAGACCTATATGCCAAAAAATTCCGATTTACAACTCCTTCGGTTGGAAAATGCGCCTAAAATCTTTAAATGGTCAGAATAAACGTACAATGTCATCGACTGAGTCGACAGCAACATGGACTGATATATTCTAATATAATTTTTGTGCCGAGTCGAAATATTTTTTCCAATGTTCGCTAAATCGACCGATCCATAGACCCATATATATTTCTTCCGATTTCATTGTGCACAAAAACGTTTATTCATTGGCACCAAGTGTTTCATAGCGCATTGATTCTAAAATGACATATGATAGGTTAACCTTAATCGGATTAGGATGACTCGTGTTGAGTATTAATCAATAATATAAGCCAAAGATCCCACGTTTGTCCGACTCACACGATATATTGCTTAGAATTCCGAATTAAATCTAGAAGGACGTTTTTCAAATTGGCTTTCTCCGGCAAAATGTTTAATATAGATTTCATATACAATTCCGTCCGATTTCTCGTGAATGTTATAACTAGGATTTTAGGTCACAAAATGTTGCATATACCTGCAAATCTGGCAATCGATACATTATGGGTATCTTATGTAGTTTAATTCATTATGCGATACAATGAGAAACTTAGAGCACTTCTTATATACTCAAAGAGATGTAGGGTGTCGTATAAGAAAACTACCAAAGTCGTATAAGATACACAGGGATAAAAAATTAATTCATATGATTAAAATTTTGTTATTTTACACAACAAATTTTTGATTAATTTGACCCGCTGAATATATATTGGTCAGGTCGTTTTTCTCATGGTAAATTTGTGGAATTATATTTGTGGATTTTAAAGCGACTAGACAAAAAATCAACTAGAAGAATCCGTTCCATTCCATACCCTAAATATCATCTTATCACTACTGAAACCTATATAAATCGTTCTTTACCATAATCAGAACTGTGTGTAAAATTTCAAAGCGATCAGCGGCGGAGACGACATCCGCCCTCTAGTGTGGCAATTGTAATACTAAACAATATCAGAACACCATGACACAATGAATAGATAGTCCATTTAGCGCAGCTGATGTCTCGATTAACTGTCAAAGTGGGTAATTTCTACTTGAATTCGATGTGCAGTGTTGCCAACCATTTGAATTATTATATGTAAACATTTGACAGATAATCGAGACAAAAAAGGTTTTTGTTTTGATACATCACCTTATTATTGCATTATGCAGAACACAGCCAACTGTAAATATTGACGCATAACAAAACTATATATGGGAGCTATATCTAAATCTGAACCAATTTCTCGAATCTTGGCACACATCATTCTGGACCTGTACGCGACCTGTACTTTGTTTACAATTTAACATCTACAGAAGGACAGACGGACATGCATAAATCGACTCAGAAAGTTATTCTATGCATATTCTCAAAAGTAACCATTTGTTATCTCGTTTCCTTTTGCTGTTACAAACATATACTCTTCACCACACTGTGGTACAGGGGATAGTGTGGTGAAGAGTATAAAAACAGACAAAATAAAAATGTTGGTCCGTTACCCTAAATATTACCCGATCACATTTAGTGAAGATTGGCCCATCTCAGCAAAGCGTGCTAGTCGAAATATAAACCAGTAAGGAAAGTAGTAAAGTTGGACGGGGCCGCCTATATGATACCCCTCACCACTTTGGCATATTCAACAAATGAATCCTAACAGACGTCGAATTTTTAACATGAAAATAACAACGTGTCATTCTGCCACCTATACTAAATTTTTTGTTTGGTCAGACAGATGGACATGCATACATCGACTTAAAAAGTGATTCTATGCATATTCTCAAAAGGAACCATGTGTCTATCTCGTTTCCTTTTGCCTATTACAAACATGTGCACAAACACATAATACCCTGTACCACAGTGAGGTGAAGGGTACAAAAAGGTAAATTACATCTAAAAATCCTAGTTTCAGAATTATTTTATTCTTCAAATCTATCTCTGCCTCTGATGCACGCTCTTCGGACAATATGATTTCAGATATAATATATATTTTTATGATTTACACATTTAATTTACTTACCCGTTTTGTGAGTTTTTGACGTATCCATTTCAGCGATTCACTGCGTCCCAAAAACATAGTGAAGCGATGGCAGATGATTGTGAATACAAATAAAACACGCTGCCATGCAACAGCTCCACAATTGCTGAGAGAAGAAAAACCAAACATTGATTAAAGGCGGCGTTGGCAACGATGTCGACAATGATAGCAACAACAACGGATGAACAACACACACACAAACAACAACACTATTTCAAAAGGCAACAAGGAGCAGCAATTGATGTGGCCGACGCTGATATGCAACAATCACAACAACAACAATTAACGACAGCTGTAGTAACAACAGGTAATGATAACGGTGACAGACGAGATGACAAACTAATCTGCTGTAGCATAATAAAGGAGAATCACAGTTGGAGAGAGAGGTAGAGAGTGATTGAGTGATGAGATGCTAAGCGATAAGGCGGCAAATGACGATGACACAAAAAAGAACCAAAAGTGTCACTCGGTCTCCCACAAGATGAATTCTACAATGGCACGCACTTGACACTATTTGTTGGTTGGTGGAGGTACTACACAAAAGACACTAAAAACACTTTATGACACTACAGTAAACAATTTCTTTTCCAATGACTTTTCTTTTTGAAAATATTTTTTTATATTTATTATTTTTTATGTTTGGGAGATCTTTAAAAATTTTACATTTCTTCTTTTTTTTTGCAGGATTTCTTTGTTGCTCTTCTTTATTTTATTTTTTTTTGCAAAAGAAATTCCAAAAAATTCACACACACACACGACGGAAACAAGCGACAACAATGGGCGAAATACTTTCGTTTCGATGCACTTCTAACGATTGCACGGATGTTAATGAGTAACGCAACAATTCGTCGCATTGACAACCGAAAAAAAGCGGCAGCGGTTAACAATGCTTCTTCATAGCTTTGGGAGTAGACCAAGACGTAGGACGACGACGACGTTGAAGGTAGACAGACAATGACAGCCAACCAGCCAGAGCATTGAAAAATTTCGTTAAGGTTTATGTTTTTGTTTTCTGTTTTGTTTACTTCTGCGCCACTCTTGTCAATTTGGAATGTTGTGACAGTGGCTGAGGAATTGAAATGAATGGCGAGCAGTATCACCACCAGGTAATGCCAATACCGCTGCCACAGCCAAGTACAACACCGCCACCACCACCACACCGTTACCCCACCATCAGCGTCATAAAACACCCAAGCTCTGTTTATGCTCTGGCAGCAGTGATATGGAATTCCATTTGGCTGTTTTTTGTAAAAATTTTCTTTTTTGTTTTATATTTTCTTTGCGTTTTTTCGGTTATTTAGATATGTTTCTTTTACTTGTTGTTTCACTTTGTTACTGGCACACTAAATGTAAATAAATAATGCAAAAAACCACCAAACGGCATAAACAACAAAAACGAAGTAATAGTAGTAGACAACAAAGATTAGACCTTCATTAATGCGCACAGTGTTACGATGCGACATAAAAAGAAGTATAAAAACAAAGACAAACTTTTAAAGGCCACCATTAAGAAAAAATTTATACTTTTAAAAAATGTTCGTATATATTATATCTCAATGCAATATGTTGTCTTAACCGGACAAATAATGGGAGTTTGGCACACGATTTTCATAGAATCGGAGGAAACTATATATAAATCTGAACAGATTTCAACAAAACTTCGCATACATAAATTTGGTCCTAATTCGGTGCTATGGTCCTAATTTCAATTATTTATATAAAATCGTCCGAAACTATATAAGGGAGCTTATCTAAATCTGAACCGATTAAAACAAAACTTCGCATCAGTACTCTATGCAAAATTTTGTATCAATCGGACAAATATTGGCAATATGGTGCTCCATTTACATAAAATCGGACGAATGTATATGTGGGAGCTATATCTAAATCTGAACCGCTATATCAAAATTCGTGCAAATCAAAAAATATATATGGACTTTGGTGCCCCATTTATCTTAAATCAGCCGAAGATATATATAGGAACTATACCTAAATTTGGCCCGATTTTCTCGAAACTTGACACACGCCATTCTAGACTCAGTTCAGTGCACTATGCAATATTTCGTGCAAATCGAAAGATGCTTTACTTACCTTGAATCGGACGAAAATATATATGGGAGTTATATCTAAATCTGACCAAATTGTCACGAAACTTGAAACACGTCATTCTAGACTCAATACAGTACACTATGCAAAATTTCGTGAAAATCGAAAGATATATAGGGACTTTGGTGCAGCATTTACTTAAAATCTAAATCTGAACCGATTTTCACGAAACTTAGTACACATCATTCTGGACCTAGTTCAGTACGCTGTGCCAAAATTCGTGCATATTGAATTAAATACCAAGTCCCTGGTCCACCATTTACCTTAAATCAGACGAAAATATATATGGGAGCTATATCTAAATCTGACACAATTTTTCCCAATTTCGATAGGGTTCGTCCTTCATCCAAACAAATGGGCTGTGCCAAATTTCATCCAATTCGGATCATTATCGCTACCTGTACTTTGTATACAATATAACATGGTCAGACAGACGGACGGACATCGACTCAGAAAGTGATTGTATGCATATTCTCAAAAGGAACCATAGGGCTATCTCGTTTCCTTTTGCCTGTTACAAATGGTATAGATATGTATAGGGTCCTCTGTAAAGTAAAAATATTTTTAAGGTCCTCTGTAAAGTAAAAATATTTTTAAGGACCTATTTAAAACCAGTGAGCGGATCGGAATAGTCGGACGGGGCCGACCATATGATACCCTACACAACTTCCACGAAAATATTACTTTCTGTGGTCCTATATTCGGAATTTGGGAAAAATTTCGCGATATTTCGAAATATCGACTCCAAAAAACTCATATAATTAACTTTTTGGTCCACTTCATCCCAATATTTTTATATCATCATCACCAAAACTTATAGGCGTTGTCCCTGACCATAGCTGGAACCGCATGGAAAATGTCAAAGTGATCAGCACTATATTCCTCCCTCTAGTGTGGAAATGGGTTACTCAATAATATCTGAATACGTAAGCACCGGTAAATATTTAAGTGCAACTCCCACATCCGAGTACATACGACAATATAATTGGTATACATTTAAATGTCAACCACTCCTCTTGGATATTCTATAAACTTATCGGGTCTATGTCATTCAGGAGTAAATATATACGCTATAGAATACACATTTTGTAATTTTTCACACAAAAGTCAGTGTCCATTTGACCCGCTAAACATTGACCGATCCTTATCAAAACAGGCATGCTTATTCTTTGGCCCGATCTCCTTCTCCCTGTAAAAATTCACGATGTTTGGGCCATAAGCGACCAGCCTCTGGAGCGACCAGAAAAACCGACAAAAATTAAGTATTTGGGCCATTTCATCCCCAATCTTTACCAAAAACAATAGGGGTCTTCATTGGCCAGAACCCATCCTACATGCAAAATTTCGTGAAGATTGGTCCATAACTGTGGCATGTGTTCACAAATTATAATAGACAGACGGACGGACGGACACACATGTCTAGATCGACTCAGCTAGTCGAGATATGACGATAGGTGTACATAAAGGTAGGTCTAGGACCAATATTTCGCGGCGTTACAAACTCTTGGGGCTGCACAAAGCTATAATACTCTGACAACATAGTTGTGTAGGGTATAAAAATTAAGGACATATGTAAGGAGTGGTTTTATTAAATAATATTTTTAAGGTCCTCTGTAAAGTAAAAATATTATTAAGGACCTGTTTAAAAAATTAAGGACATATGTAAGGAGTAGTTTTATTAAAATATAGTTTTAAGGACCTACATGAGGTGTGGATAACAAAGGCCTATGTAATGTGTAAGAAAATATTGTTAAGGATCTTTTTAAGGCGTGGATTTTTTAAAAATTGTTTTTAAGGGCCTAAATTTTAAATTCTCTTTTTATCGTATCAGATTCAGATATATGTCATTATCATATATTTGTTTGCCCAATGTCAATGTAATGGTTTACAAAATAATCAAAAATGGATTGAATGTAGAATTGTTCAAATTTAGGCCCCCTAAAAAATGTGTCCAGAACCAACTACTCCTTTCCATTTTCACATGAGGCTACAAATGTGTATTTTGATTATTGGTCTAATCAGTATTTTCATGTAAATGATGCATCAGTGACCAGCGACCTAGACTTCGGAAGTCTAAAATGCCGTTTGTCCTCGGCTTTTGTCCTTATTATTCATATATTCCTTTTGTATCTACTCAGGTACGATGTAGTAAGTACAACCGGTTTCAGCTTTCGTTTCGGTTGTTTTGCTTATATTTAAAATATTATAAATTTGAATTTTAATTACTATTTTTTTCATGGTCTGTTTTTTTAACTCGTAACACTGTGCCTCTACAAAAATCAATACATTAAAACTGCACCACTAACAACAAAATCAACACCAGGGGATAGTTTATGAAACTCTAGAAATTTATCCATTCATATGACTGACAAGAACAGCAACAAATAAATATACAAATGACACGCGGACAGAGTGACCAAATAGTCAATTACTACACATGCATGGCCGAGGGTGGAGAACCGGCGGTGAGGTTAGTTAATAACGTAAACACAACACGTCACGAGAAGATATTGCGCGCGCGCATTATTTAAATACGTTTACGGTTATTTCACTTCATTAGATGTTGTTACTTTGGTTTCAGTGTTCTACCTTTGTGTTATCGTGTTCTCTGCTATTGTTCTCGTTCGACACCTATTATCTTATGTTCACATTCTACATTGCTCTGCTTTGCTTTTTGGGTCTTTGTGGCCTAGAATTTCGTTCTTGTCAATAGAGACACACTCTATACTGCACTGAACAATTATAAATCCACTGATTTTAATTCTGATGTTCTTCTTTCATTCTGTTTTGACGTTTTTGATTCCATCTTCTGTGCTATGTTACCGTTTTAATGTAAAGCTCGCGGAGGATTATTTTCGGTCGTTGTTTAGTCGTGAAGCACCATTACCGCGCTTTGCCACACAACGACTGTTTTCATGTCGTCACTACACGCCACTGTCATTTAATATCGGCAGCATAATAAATGGATTCCAATTTAAACTTGAGCACTATTGAAAGTGTTTGAATGAAAAAATAAATATCAGCGTGTACCACGACAATGAACGAATGTTCTTGAGTTTCTGTTCCAGTGAAGTTATTTTTGTTGTAAAATATATCCGCACAACACTAAAGTAGTTTATGACGGAATGTAAAACAATTACAATAAAAGTGACCAGATTTTTGTATACGACCAACCTTAAGACTGATGTGGATATATAAACTTTGATATGGTAAACAAATTCTTCATCGAAATATCGGTTGAAGAGACAAAGTGGCATTCTGCCAAATCCGTTTTAGATAATTTAGAATAGAATAGCGATCACAATAACTGATTTGAACAATACTTCGCACATCGTAATATTTCTTGAATATTTAAATCAATTTCCAAAAAGGGGGATATCGGATCACTAATTTTCGTAGAGTTGTATTTTGCCTCCAGGATGCTCATTGGGTACGAATCTCTCAACTTTTCCGATAGTTCCCATATAACGATACCAAAAAAATATTGGTATGTTGAGGAGTTTGAACATCGTTTCCAACCGAAATGGATGCAATGTGTAAATATGGTATTTATCGGGTAAATACCCAAGGGGTATTTATTGGGGTATTTACAATATTGAGTCGGTAATACAACATATTATATCTATTTCCGGGTTTATGTTATCAAAAATATTTAGAATGGATAGATTTCGACTTACTTTACGGCTACGATAAATACCCGAGTATTTATCCAAAAATCACGAGTATTTACTCAAAATAGGGGTACCTGAAAACGTTTGTATCCACAGAGAACTCTCTGTGATCGTAAAATGTGTCTAGTCGCAAAAAAAGGAAAGTAGTAAAGTCGGACGGGACCGACTATATGAAACCCTTCACCACCTTGGTTATATTCTTGGTGCATCATTTACCTTTAATCGGACGAAACTATATATGAGAGCTACATCTAAATCTGGACCGATTTTCAGGAAAATTAACACACATAAGTCTAGACCTAATTCATTAAGCCATGCCAAATTTAGTTCAAATCGAAAGATATATAGGGACATTGGTACACCATTTACATTAAATCGGACGAGCAAATATATAGAAGCTATATCTAAATCTGGACCGATTTTCAGGAAACTTGACACACTTCATTCTAGACCTAATTCATTACGGTATGTCAAATTTCGTGCAAATCGAATGATATATAGGGACAGTGGTACACCATTTACATTAAATCGGACGAAAATATATATGGGAGCTATAAGTAAATCTGAACCGATTTTCAGGAAGCTTAACACACATTAACACAAATTTCGTTCAAATCGAAAGATATATAGGGACATTGGTACACCATTTACATTAAATCGGACGAACATATATATATAGGAGCTATATCTAAATCTGGTCCGATTATCATGAAACTTGACACACATCATTCTAGACTTAATTTATTATGCTATGCCAAATTTCGTGCAAATCGAAAGATATATAGGAACATTGGTACACCATTTACATTAAATCGGACGAAAATATATATGGGAGCTATAACTAAATCTGAACCGATTTTCACGAAACTTAGCACACATCATTCACGACCTAATTCAGTACCCTATGCCAAATTTCGTGGAAATTGAATGATATATAGGGGCTTTGGTGCATCATTTACATAAATCGGACGAAAATATTTATGGGAGCTATACCAAATCTGACCCGATTTTCTTCAATTTCGATAGGGTTCGTCCTTGGGCCAAATAAGAGACTTGTGCCAAATTTCATCTCAATCGGATCATAAATGCGACCTGTACTTTGTTTACAATTTAACATCTACAGACGGACGGGCGGACATGCATAAATCGACTCAGAAAGTGATACTATGCATATTCTCAAAAGGAACCATTGGTCTATCTTGTTCCCTTTTGTCTGTTACAAACATATGCACAAAGACATAATACCCTGTACCACAGTTTGGTGAAGGGTATAAAAATACCTTAAATCGGGAGGTACGGTTATATGGGACCTATATCAAAACATGGACCCAGAGACTCCATTTCCCATACCAGTAGTTGTATTGATAAAAAAAACCATCTGAGCCAAATTTTGGCCGCCTATGTCAATTAGTTCACCAGTTAATGAGTTTATACCCAACTTTTGGGTGAATACTCAAAATAGGGTTACCTTTGTATGTGGGCTATCAGAAAACGTGGCCCTACATCGATACATTTTTGCATGAATATTTTGTGCCCATACAGAACTATCTGTGCCAAATTACAGCCAATTTGATTGTATGTAAAATGTGTCTAATAGACAAAATACCTTAAATCGGGAGATACGGACCCTTGAACCCAGAGACCCCATTTTCTATACCAATATTCGCTTTTATATTAAAAACATATCAACCAAATGTTGGCCGTCTATGTCAAGTGGTTCTGCAGTCAATGAGTATTTACCCATGTATTTAAAGTATTGTAAAACTATTCATTCTAAATCGATTTTATAAGAGAAACCCGGAAATAGGGTGTAATATTTTGTATTACCGATTCAATATAGCTCTCATAACGATACCCCTTTTTGGCATTTTGAGGATTTTGAACGCATTTTATAACCAAATTGGTTGTAATTAGATATTTCGGGTTCTCTTATCAATATTAGTCCATTTGTTAGTATAGCGCCCACCATATTTTTTTTTACCCTCCACCCTAAGCTAAAGAGTACATGAAGTGTGGAGTTGGATTTTTAAATTTTTCCGTTTGCGGCTCATCGAATATTCAGAATATTCTTGATCAGAATAAAATATTACGTCGATAAGGACCTCTGATTGTCGTAGAGATCACAATATTTAAGATAGAGCTTTGAAATTTTGCACTGGCATTGCTTTTCCTATCATGGTTGGTATTACCGAAAATAATCAATATTGGTCCACTTTTAAGGGTAGCGCTCACTATTCGGTATTTTGTTGGGTTTAGACACGTTTTTTCAAAAGATTCGGCTGTAAATTAGTATTTTATATTCATGTTGGGTATCAGATCTGTCTACGATGTATTACAAATATTGACCCATGTTTCGGAATAGTCCCCATATAACGGTACTCCCCAATATTCGGTATTTTTAGGTTTTTGGACACAGGTTTTAGCAATTAGGTTAAAACTGGCATTTTGAGTTACTGTGTGGTAGTAAATTATAAATTATCAGTATTGGTATATTAGGCAGCTTGAGCACGATTTTCAACCGATTTGGGAGCAATTTAATATTTTGTATTGTCATTGATTCTCTCCATACCAAAAATTATCAATATTAGCCCCATAACCCATTACTTGATATTTTGGGTGGGTTGGGCATGTTTTTCTACCGAATTCGCTCCAATTTGATTATTCAAATTCATATGCGGACTCCATTTTGGTGGTGGAAAAATTCGTCGTAAATTTATTGAATCGGACTCTAAATATCGCAAAAAAGTCGATTTTTAGACTTTTCGATTTTTGCCTTTGACTAAAAAATCGACTTTTCGATCTTTCGATTTTATCAAACCTGTTCAAAATCGATTTTCGAATTTTACCAACTAAAGCAATATCGACTAAAAACTTAATTTTTTTATAAGAATTGTAATAATAACCAACCAATAACCAAGAATTTTTAAAGAAAATCGAAAGTCGATCTTTAAAAGTCGACTTTGCGATTTTCTCAAAGGTCAAAAGTCGACTTCGACTTTTAAGCGGTGTACACACTAGCACTTTTGAGTGCCACTCTTGCTTAAATTTTGCTTGTTTGATAGTCTGGCCTCTCATGCTTGTCATTCATCAGTAGACCTCGGATTTTTGCATATTTTTTATGCTTTATCCGATTGGACTCAAATTTTGTATTTAGGCGTTTCATGCTTTAATTGATCGATATTTGGGGTCATGTCAAAAATATGCAAAAAATATGCAAAAAATATGCAAAATATATGCAAAAAATATGCAAAATATATGCAAAAAATATGCAAAAAATATGCAAAATATGCAAAAAATATGCAAAATATGCAAAAAATATGCAAAATATGCAAAAAATATGCAAAATATGCAAAAAATATGCAAAATATGCAAAAATATGCAAAATATGCAAAAAATATGCACGGTATGCTAGGTCGATATGCGATAAATATATGCAAAAAATATACAAAATATGCATTTTCGATATGCAAAAATATGCAAAATATGCAAAAATATGCAAAATATGCAAAAATATGCAAAATATGCAAAAATATGCAATAATATGCAAAAATATGCAAAATATGCAAAAATATGCAAAATATGCAGAAATATGCAAAATATATGCAAAATATGCAAACATATGCAAAATATGCAATATATGCAGAAATATGCAAAATATATGCAAAATATGCAAAATATGCAAAATATATGCAAAATATGCAAACATATGCAAAATATGCAAAAATATGCAAAATATATGCAAAATATGCAGAAATATGCAAAATATATGCAAAATATGCAGAAATATGCAAAATATATGCACGGTATGCTAGGTCGCAATATTAAAGATAGAACTTTGAAATTTTGCACATATATTATTATTACTCCTAGGATATTTGGTATTGGAAATGGGATATATCGGTCCACGTTTTAGTATATCGCCATATAACGGTTATATATGTTTGCATGTTTTATACATATATTTAGCAAATTTTTCATAATGCCCCAAAAATCTAACAGTTGAAACATGAAACCCATACATACACAATTAGATTTCTATAGGTTAAAAATAAAGAAAGCACACAAATTCGAAAACTACCCTGATTTTTTTTTTTTTTTTTTTTTTTTTTGTTGATTAAAATGATTGCATTTGTGAAATATGTTGCTCATATTTGCACATATTTTGCATATTTTTGCCTATATTTTTGCCTATATTTTTCATATTTTTTGCATATCGACCTAGCATACCGTGCATATTTTTTTGTATATTTTGCATATTTTTGCATATTTTGCATATTTTTGCATATTTTGCATATTTTTGCATATTTTGCATATTTTTGCATATTTTGCATATTTTTGCATATTTTGCATATGTTTGCATATTTTGCATATATTTTGCATATTTTGCATATGTTTGCATATTTTGCATATGTTTGCATATTTTGCATATTTTTGCATATTTTTGCATATTTTGCATATTTTTGCATATTTTGCATATGTTTGCATATTTTGCATATATTTTGCATATTTTGCATATGTTTGCATATTTTGCATATTTTTGCATATTTTGCATATTTTTGCATATTTTGCATATTTTTGCATATTTTGCATATGTTTGCATATTTTTGCATATTTTGCATATGTTTGCATTTTTGCATATTTTGCATATTTTGCATATTTTTGCATATTTTGCATATTTTTGCATATTTTGCATATTTTTGCATATTTTGCATATGTTTGCATATTTTGCATATATTTTGCATATTTTGCATATGTTTGCATATTTTGCATATGTTTGCATATTTTGCATATTTTTGCATATTTTGCATATTTTTGCATATTTTGCATATTTTGCATATTTTTGCATATTTTGCATATTTTTGCATATTTTGCATATTTATCGCATATCGACCTAGCATACCGTGCATATTTTTACATATTTTTGCATATTTATCGCATATCGACCTAGCATACCGTGCATATATTTTGCATATTTATCGCATATCGACCTAGCATACCGTGCATATTTTTTGCATATTTTGCATATTTTTGCATATTTTAGCACATATTTTGCATATTTTATGCATATATTTTGCATATTTATTGCATATCGACCTAGCATATTTTGCATATTTTTTGCATATTTTGCATATATTTTGCATATATTTTGCATATTTTTTGCATATTTTGCATATTTTTTGCATATTTTGCATATTTTTTGCATATTTTGCATATTTTTTGCATATTTTGCATATTTTTTGCATATCTCGTGCATATGCAAAATATGCAAATATGCAAAAAATTAAAAAATATGAACCCTTCAAATAATTCTAAATCCTTTGAAACGAATTTGTGTCCAATCAGAATTTCGATATCTTCATTATTAAAAAATATGCAAATATGCAAAATCCGAGGTCTATTCATCAGGCAACCACAAAAATATTCGATACTATATACACGCAATATTTTAAAAAAAATTGTTCGTAAGATTTTATGTGGGCTACTTAAAGTCGAGAAATTAGTGGCTAATTATAGTGGCTGTATTTTGGCATTCTAGAATATTAGAGGGTGAAACCAATTTGTTCGAAAAACTGTCTATACATGTCCAAGTTTTGATATAGCCCCACTTAAAAGTTCAGTCAATTTTTCGGTATTACTATATTTTTAACAAAATTTGCTCAGGGACGAGGATATAATTTGGCACATTGGATTCCTGTCGAATATAGAGAATTAATTTTGGAATACTATTTTTTCGGAACATGAACAACCTAATACCACATAACACAATAAAAGATTTCGTGTTGTAGGGTAAAAAATGTTCGACCCGGACGAAGTTAACTAGGTTTTTACTTTTTATAAACCTAGTTATACCCTGCAAAACTATGTTGTCAGGGTATTATAGCTTTGTGCAGCCCCAAAAGTTTGTAACGCCGCGAAGTATTGGTCCTAGACCCACCTTTAAGTATACCGATCGTCATATCTCGACTAGCTGAGTCGATCTAGACACGCAGTTATGGACAGTTATGGACCAATCTTCACGAAATTTCGCATGTAAGATGGGTTCTGGCCAATGAAGACCCCTATTGTTTAATATTTAGGGGATGAAATTGACCAAATACTAAATTTTTGTCGGTTTTTCTGGTCGCTCCAGAGGCCGCAATAGTGCCCCGAACATCGTGAAAATTTTGCCAAAGAATAAGCATGCCTGTTTTGATAAAGATCGGTCAATATTTCGCGGGTCAAATGGACCCTGACTTTTGTGTGAAAAATTACAAAATTTGTATTCTATGGCGTATATATTTACTCCTGAATGTCAAAGACCCGAGATGTTGATAGCATATTCAAGGGGGTGGTTGACCTTTAAATTGATACCGATTATATTGTCGTATGTACTCGGATGCGGGAGTTACACTTCAATATTCAGATATTATTTAGTAACCCATTACCAAACATGAAGGCAGAAAAATAGCGCGGATCGCTTTGAAATTTCGGTGATTATCAGATAATAATTTTGGGATGAAGTGGACCGAAAACTTAATTTTTGTGTATTTTTCGAGTCGATTTATAGACCACAATTATAAGCCGAACATCACCACACAACCCACAGTGAAAGGAATCGGGACAAGTACTTAGAAGAGCTGTACTGAATATTAGTAATATTCGGAAAATATGTCAGTGTCAGGAAGATGTGCAGTTGACCTCTAATCGGACAAGAGGGTGCAAATATCACGAAATATTGCCCAGGCTCGGAGTAAACATCCTCAGAAAGTTAGAACTCCGTGGCAGTTGTGTGGGGTATCGTATGGTCGGCCCATACGACTATACTGCTCCGCTCACTGGTTGCATATATATTTGGTACCCATAGAGAACTCACTGTGCCAAATGACAGCCAATTTGATCGTAAAATGTGTCTAGTCTTAAATCGCGAGGTGCGGTTCTATTGGGCCTATATCAAAACTTGGACCCAGAGACCCCATTTCCCATACCAGTAATTGTATTGTTATAAAAACCATCTGAGCCAAAACTTGACCGCCTATGTCAAGTAGTTCCCAGTTAATGAGTTTATACTCATAAATTGTGGATATTTGATATCCATAGAGAACTCTCTGTGGAAAATTACAGCCAATTTGATTGTAAATTGTGTCTAATAGACAAAAAAAACTTCCTTAAATCGGGAGGTACGGTTATATAAGGGCTATATCAAAACATTAACCCAAAGACACCATTTTCCATACCGATATTTGCTTTTACATTAAAAACATGTGAGCCAAATTTTGGCCGTCTATGTCAAGTGGTTCGCCAGTTAATGAGTTTATACCCATATACGCCTTTAAAGTCTAAATCGATTTGATAACAGAAACCCGGAAACAGGGTGTAAAATGTTTATATACCGATTCAATATAGTAAATGCCGACAATTTACCGGGTATTTACCTACTGCCGGATAGCTCTCTTATCAGTACCCTTTTTGTTATTTTGAGGATTTCGAACACGTTTTTTACCAAATTGGTTGTTTTTAGACATTTCGAGTTCTCTTCTTATCAATATTAGTCCACTCATATGGATTATATCGACCCACGTTTAGCTCACAGCCCCCATAGCCCCCATATAACGGAACCCCCAAATATTCGGTATTCTGGAGATTTTTGGTGCTTTTGTAAGTTGCTATGTTTGATTCTCCTTGTGTATAAAATCTTCCTGCCGAAAATAATCAATATTGGTCCACTTCTTAGGGTAGCACCCACTATTCTGTATAGTGTTGGTTTTATACACTTTTTTCAAAAAATTCGTCTGAAATTTAGTATTTAGACTCATGTTGGATCACATCTGCTTACAAAGAATTATTAATATTTACCCATATTTCGGAGTAGTCCCCATATAACGGTATTTCAAATATTCGGTATTTTTAGGTTTATTGACACAGGTCTCAACCTAATTGACTGGTATTTTGAGTTCTTTTGTGGTAGTAAATCCTCCTACTAAAAATTATCAGTATTGGTCCACCTTCGGTATTTCAATTCAGTAGAAAAAAATTCATCAGCCCATTTTTTGGTATAATTTGGTATATATTTTTAACCAAATTTTCTCATGGACTAGGCTATAATTTGGCACATCGGATTCCTGGCGAATTAAGAGAATTAAATTTGGAACACTATTTTTCGGAACATGAACAGCCAAGAACCACATAACACAATGACATAGTTACGAGAGATGTCCTGATCGACTTAAGAAATTTTGAAATGTTCGACCCGACCGAAGTTAACCACGTTTTTACTTGTTATAAACCTAGTTAGTTCTGAAATTTGCATAGAATCGTGTTGATATATTCATGTCCGCCTGTCTGTCCATGAATTATTGCTAATAAATGCGACCTGTATTTTTGATCATTTATTTTGAAGACAATATCTCGGAAAATGGTCTTTCAAATTTGATGAGAAGCCCAATAGTCAGCTAAGTAAGTATTTGGCCCCATTGGTGAAAATCGACTCAGATTTAAATATAGCTCACATGTACAGTTTCGTCCGATTTTAAAATAGTTTTTTTTTTATTCAGTATGGCCACCATTGCACACACCGATTCTATGTCATAGAACTGAGTGAGAACATAGGTCTTCATGTTCTCATTGTTTTATTTACTTTACTTGTTGTTGTTGTTTTTGTTATTTTTATTGTTTATATTTAATTCATGTATTTAGTGTGCCTGCCACCAGTCGCTCACAAGACAACAGCTCTTTTTTTTCACAAACTGGAATTGGGTGGAAATTTTAAAAATGCAATTTTAATTACAACACCCTATAAGTTCCAAATGGCTAAATCACCTTACATGTTCACATGTTCTAGTTATTTTTTTTGTTTAAAATTGAATGAAAGAAACTCTTTGATTTTCCCAACATTCGCATTGCAGAAATTTATCTATGCTGGGGATGATGGTGGTGGTTATTGTGGGGCTATATCGGCGAATTGCATGTTTCAAATGATATGTAATTTCCATTATCTTTCTCTAGAGGATTTTGGTTTTCGGTTAATATATATTATTTATATGCTTGTTGTATACATACATATATATTGCGATATTCGGTTAAATAGAAGAACATACAATTGCCGCCATTAACGTGGTTGGTTGACCAATTCACTGACCCAGTTATCTAGTTTTATTTTTCTGAAGACAAATTAATAGCATGTAACAGTAATTAGAGGTTAATGCAAATGTTCTAGTTCTCTGAAAGTGGGTTCTATTGGCTTTTGTGAAAAGAAATGAGAAATGCAAAAAAGACCAGTAAGGAAAGTAGTAAAGTCGGACGGGGCCGACTATATGATACCCTTCACCACTTTGAGTATATTCAGCAGATGAATCCTAACAGACGTCGCATTTTTAAAGGACCAGTAAAATGAAATTGGAACCATAAACAGGTCATTCTGCAACCGATACTAAATTGTTCATTTGGTCAGATCTTCAGGATTCAAGAAACTTAACACACATCATTCAAGACCTAATTTGTTACGCTGTGCCAAAGTTCGTGCTTAAATCGACTCAAAAAGTGATTCTATGCATATTCTCAAACGGAACCATGTGTCTGTCTCGTTTCCTTTTGCCTCTTACAAACATATGCACAAAGACATAATTCCCTGTACCAGAAAAAAGAATTTGGTTCAAGAACCTCAAAACCTTGGGGCTACCAGAAAAAATTGACCAATATTTATAATTTACTAATAAGAACTCGACGTACTAAATTACAGTCAATTTGGTCGAAAAATACGATCAGAACCCCCAAAATACCAAAAATTTGGGGCGTACCGTTATATGGGGACTACCAGAAAAACTGGATCTATATTTATAATTTTTAGTGGAGTAATTTGGTACCCAATAAAAACCCAATGTACAACATTTCAAAGAATTCAGTTATAAAACGAGCCCAAGAACCCGAAAATACCGAAAATTGGGGGTACCCTTATATGGGGGCTTTCCGAAAAAATGGACCTTTATTTATAATGTTTGGTAGGGAGATTTGCTACCAAATAAGAACACAAAGTACCAAATTTCAGCGAATTCTGTCGAAAAATGCGATCAAAACCCCCAAAATACCGAAAATTGGGGGTAATCTTATATGGGGACTATCCGAAAAAATTTACCTTTATTTATAATTTTTGGTAGAGAGATTTTCTACCCAATAAGAACTCAAAGTACCAAATTTTAGCGAATTCAGTCAAAAAACGCGCACAATAACCTCAAAATACCGAAAATTGGGGGGTACCCTTATATGGGAGCTATGTCTAAACGTGGACCGATTTTCTCCAATTTCAATACGATTCGTCCATGGACCAATTAAGTGACCTGTGCCAAATTTCATCAAAATCGGATCATAAATGCGACTTGCACTTTGTTACCAAAAATACATGGACGGACGGACATGCGTAAATCAACTCAGAAAGTGATTCTATGCATATTCTCAAAAGGAACCATGGGTCTCTTATGTATGTTTTGAAGTTTTATTAAGGGAATGGAAAACTTAATGCATCTTCCATAATTTAGAGATATTTAGTGAAATAGTATTCGCCAGTCGATGAAAAACTCTTTCATGACAACTGTTGGTCAAACCGTCGCAAGTGAGTTTTCATTTCATTCGGCAACCAAATGGCAATTTTCCCATCAATCTTCAAACTGTCAACTGTGTGTGACAATGTGATGAACGATTAAAAACGTAAATATTAAATAATTATAATGCTGCTGGTGATAATCTCAATCACAGTCACTGTGTGTAAACGTCGGTGTGCGTACAGATTTATGCGTTTATTATTCCCAACCAACCAGTCGACCGACAAGACCAATAATAAATAATGAGTGAGAAATATGATAACTAAAATTGGAAAACTGCATCGAATTATAGTGAACAAATAAGGTTGCAAGTGGCTAACTTTTACTTAATTGTGTTGGTAATTATCCAGGCATGAGTTACAATAATCAAAACAAAAATAGAAAAAAATTTCAATGGTGAAATATGTGGTAGTAAAATTGCTTATAACGATTTAACGAGTCCGTAGAAACTGGCCGTTGTAAGGGATATCAAATATAGGGCAGGGGTTATTTGGGGATTTTCGGATATCGTCGTTATATAACGGCGTATCTGTAATGTGGCGATCTCGCAAAGTAAACAAACATTTGCGGAAGATTGTGGGTGTATGCTCAATGAAGTTGTTGTAATTTGTCATCCCAGAATCGTGCTGAATAACCTTTTTTTAATAGCTAATATATAATGGTACAGCCTTATGTTCGGCCCAGTGTTTCAACCCGAGTATCTTTTTATACCCTTCACCACACTGTGGTACAGGGTACTATGTCTTTGTGCATATGTTTGTAACAGGCAAAAATATTCGAGACAGACCCATGGTTCCTTTTGAGAATATGCAATTTCGAAGTCGATTTATGCATGTCCGTCCCTCCGTCTGTCTGTCCATGTTAAATTGTAAACAAAGTACAGGTCGCATTTATGATCCAAATTGAATGGAATTTGGCACAGCTCATTTGTTTGGCCCAAGGACGAACCCTATTGAAATTAGGAAAAATTGGTTCAGATTTAGATATAGCTCCCATATATATTTTCGTCCGATTTAAGGTAAATGGTGCAGCAAAGTCCCTATATATCTTTCGATTTGCACGAAATTTGGCACAACGTACTAAATTAAATCTAGAATGATATGTGCAAATTTTCATGCAATTCGGTTCAGATTTAGATATAGCTCCCATATATAGCTTCGCCCGATTTTAGGTAAATAGTCCACTAATATCCCTGGAAATCTTTTGATATGCACGAATTTTGGTATAGTATACTGAATTAAGTCTAGAATGATGTCTGACAAGTTTTGAGAAACTCGGTTCAGATTTTGA
Organism: Musca vetustissima; assembly: GCF_032173495.1. NCBI lineage: Eukaryota > Metazoa > Arthropoda > Insecta > Diptera > Muscidae > Musca > Musca vetustissima. Next base: position 24,844 of record NW_026887578.1, read on the forward strand.
TATAGCTCCCATATATAGCTTCGCCCGATTTTAGGTAAATAGTCCACTAAAGTCCCTGTAAATCTTTTGATGTGCACGGAATTTGGCACAGAGTTATGAATAAGATCGAGAATGACGTCTGCCAAGTTTCATGAAAATCGGTTCAGATTTAGATATAGCTCCCATATGTATTTTCATCCAATTTAAGGTAATTGGTTGCACCAAAGACCCTATATATCATTCGATTTGGACGAATTTTGGTATATGGTACTGAATTAAATCTAGAATGATGTTACTAAGCTTCGTGAAAAGATTCATAGATAGGCCGATTGACACAACGTACTGAAGTTATATAAATTAGTCTCTGGAAAGTTTCCCTGAAATCGGTTCAGATATAGTTTTATAACAAAACGCTTCGTCTGTTAGGATACATATGTAAAATATACCCAAGGTGGTGAAGGGTATCATATAGTCGGCCCAGTCCGACTTTACTACTTTCCTTACTGGTTTGCATTTAATTTTCCCAGAGCATAAAAAGGGACCACACATGTTTAAAATTCCCTTACAACATGGGTATATGACGTATATCGAGGATATATATCTACAACATCACTGGAGGCCAATATAAGAAATGATTTTAATGTATAGACTTAAATTTCAAAGAATAGTTAGATATGATCAAATTTTTATAGAATATTCCGTATGACCATTAAAGCCCTCGACGAGTATTAAGATCCCAGAAAAACAAATTCGACACAGGTCAAGTTGTTGAGTTATGGCGTTATGATTTTCTTTAAAGTTTATAGGAAGAATGTATTTTCATATCTTTGTTTGTGACATCGAAGATTATTTTGGAGATGACATGTATTCAATCAAATTTAATGAGGAATACCTTTGTCTTGCTGGTGTTTTTATACCCTTCACCACACAGCGATACAGAGTATAATGTCTTTGTGCATATGTCCGTCCTGTATGTCCATATTAAATTATAAACAAATTATAGGTTATTGGATGATATTTATTTGACCCAAGGACAAACCCTATTGAAATTCATAAAATTCGGTTCAGATTTACCTACTTCCCATTTCTAGTTCCATACAATTTTACAATAGCGCACCACAGTTGCAGTGTCTGATCGATGGAGACAAAATTTTGTACCGCGTATGAAATTATGAAATTATATATCCATTTGGTATATCCGTGTAACCCCATGTATCCATTCCCCCAGTATTCGGTATTTTAGAAACTTTGGACAAGTTTTCAAACCAAATTGGCTGTAATTTTGTATTTTGGGTTCTAATTGAATATTATATATCCGTACAAAAAAATTTTAATATTGACCCAAGTTACCCCCATAATATGGTACCCCCAATATGGGAATGTTTGAAACTTTTTTCAAAAAAAAAAAAATTGTTTGTAATTTGTATTTTGCATTCTGATTGAGCGTCAAATCTTACTACCAAAAATATCAATATTGATCTCCGTTTTATTATAGATCCATATAACGATAGTCTCACGATTAGATATTTTGAGAATTTCAAACATGTTTTTCTCACGTATTTTTCGGTATATAGCACTCATAGAGATATTTTGGCCTCCTAATATTTTACAAAAATGTCCCTTATAAGAAATTCGTCCCGTTTTCAACTTCAATTTCCACTTTTATCCGACCTGTGCTCAGAAAACCATAAATTAAACCAGTAAGGAAAGTAGTAAAGTCGGACTGGGACGACTATATGATACCCTTCACCACTTTGGGTATATTCTACATATGTATCCTAACAGGCGTGGCGTGTGTGTTATATATCTATATCTGAACCGATTTCAGGGAAACTTGCCAGAGACTAAATTATAATACTTCAGTACGTTGTGCCAATCGGCTAGCTATGGATCTTTTCACGAAGCTCAGCAATATCATTGTAGACTTAATTCAGTACTATATACAAAAATTCGTGCAAATCTAAAGATATATAGGGACTTTGGTGCACCAATTACCTAAAATGGGACGAAAATATATATGGGAGCTACATCTAAATCTGAATCGATTTTCACGAAACACACATCATCATAGACTGCACACATCATTCTAGACTTAATTCAGTACACTATGACAATTTTCGTGCAAATCGAATGTTTTTTAGACACTTTGGTGCACCAATTACCTCATATATGGGAGCTATATATAAATCTGAAGCTTAGCACACATTATTATAGACGCAATTCAGTTCGCTATGCCAAATTTCGTGCAAATCGAAGATATATAGGGTTTTTGATGCACAAATTACCGTAAATCGGATGAAAATATATAAGGGAGCTATATCTAAATCTGAACCGATTTTCACGAAACTGCACTCATCGTACGCTATGCCAAATTTCGTGCAAATTTAAAGATATATATGAACTTTGGTACACAATTTACCTTAAATCGGACGAACATATATATGGGAGCTATATCTAAATCAGAACCGATTTTCACGAAACTTAACACACATCATTCTAGACCTTATTCATTACGTTGTGCAAATTTCGTGCAAACCGAAAGATAAATATGGACTTTGGTACACCATTTACCTTAAATCGGACGAAAATATATATGGGAGCTATATCTAAATCTGAACCGATTTTTCCCAATTTCAATAGGGTTCGTCCTTGGCCCAAACAAATGCGCTGTGCCAAATTTCATCCAATTCGAATCATAAATGCGACCTGTACAATTTAACATGTACAGACGGACGGACGGACATGCATAGTGATTCAGAAAGTGATTCTATGCATATTCTCAAAAGGATGGGTCTATCTCGATTATTTTTGCCTGTTACAAACATTTGCACAAATGAAAAGTGAGATTTAAAAAAAGTGAAGGCTATAAAAAAAACAACATTACAAAGAACTGTCGGATTTGTATGAACAGTCAGATTTGATAAAAAGTTACCAATGAAAAATTCATCAGGCTATAACTTGAGCTGTGACGAGTTTGTTCTTCTATATTTCCAGCCCCATAAGAAATTTTTCCCACTGTATACTATGACCTCAATTTTTTTCATAGTGTGATTACAATAATATATTTATTATCATACCAAACCGTTTTCGAGTGAATGAAAAATTTCAACATATAATTATTATTAAAAAAAAATAATTTAGTTCCTCTTAGGAATGAAACACAAAATAAAGGGTTTCAGTAATTGCCTAATTTAAATCAATCATTTTATCTGTTATATAATCAAGTCGATGATTTGTCATACTTTTTTCTGGTTGAACATGGCCAATTTGTATCAGCCATTTATTTTGTAAGTCGATCTTACTTGGTTATAATTCAATTGATTCAATTGCCTTAACGCTTTATAAGCCGCACTCAAGCAACCCTTTTGTGTGGCACCAAAACCACTGACCCAATCTAATTATCTCTTAGCACTTTCGTTAAGAAATCATGACAATTTATTAAATCAATTTTTCAAAATCATAAATACGCGGTCGCTGTTTTCGTTTGTAACGCTCCTCGCTTTGTTTTGATTGGTAGGCATTGTGGGGCGACGATTTGATGACTAGTCGTTTTTGTGGTATTATGTCATCATTACTTTCCCTGCGGAAAGTCAAAAGCTAGCACAAGGCACAATCTCAGTGAATCTATCTCAACGAAATGGATGATGAACTTCAATGACTTTGATTCGAAGCTCATATGGCCGAGAGGCAGAAATAAAACGGAGTAGCGATAGAAGGTGACGGACATTTAAACATCAAAACATTGACAACAATTGTGTGTATGTACACGGAACAGTGGTTATGTGTGTTTGAAGAATTTAATTTTTTTCACCATAATCCATTTTTTCTGAACCGAACCAAATTTGGTTCATCACAACGAGGAGTGGCGATGTAGACGGTTATTACTATTGGCTAAATATTTGATCCCTTATTTCGTTTTTTATTCATGTTAAGTATATTAATTTTTTTTAATCAAAACCACTGTGCACTGGACAAACATCAGCAAATATAAGTGGCAAATTTCATGACTTTTCTTTTTCTCATTCCTTTTAATGTTGGCTATGGGTCTTTACTCTTTTTTTTATAAATCGAAATAATTGGCTGAGGTTTTTTCACCATTTTAGCCTATCGGAAAGTAGCATACACCACAATGTTAGCGGAGGCTGCTACTGTTCGTGCGCCACCAATGGGGCAGACGGACGCATGCCTGTGTACTTAAGTACGTTGAGATGTGGCGCATGTTTAAGTGCCTTATCCAAGGGCTTAAAGGTGGACTTCCGTGTGTCACTTTTGCGCCACAGATATTGCTTTGATGACAAAGCACAAAACCAAAATAGAGGCACACAAAAAAAACAAAAACTGGCTGGTGGTTGGTTTTGATGCAAAAACTGCAACACCACCTCTAGCCTAAGCCGATTTTTACTCTATCCAAATTATAACGAAAGAAATACACCAAATCGAAAAAAGAAGAAATTTCAATTTACCACACCGCAAAAGAGTCACAAAGGCCATAACAGCATCCATCCATCGATCCAGCCAACCATTCATCCATTGATTGTTACACAAAAAAGCTGCAATTTTTATGATGATTAACCAAGAAAAACAAACCATTTATATATGAAAATATACATACTTATATTTGATGGACTTGTAGCCTTTTAAGGTTTTCGGGGAGTCTCGTGATGTTGGCCACGTTTGGTGAAACGCCAATCAGACTGACTGCATGCCTGCTGCATGTCACATCGCCAGCTCATTTAGTGGGATGTTGAAATTCGTGGAGCGCCGTTGCTGTCGCATTTTCGATATCTTAATTGCAGTATGTTTTTTTGGGGAATATGTGTATGTATGAGATTTTGTATTACCACCATTGAACAGTTTATGTGTGAGTGTCAGTCAGTCATTTAAGTCAAGTCTGGGGAACGGAAAAAAGTGTGATGGCAAAACTAAGTGTGGCCATTAACAACTGATCAAACAAGCAGGCAAGCCATTGGAGTATATCGGCCAATCTCATGTTTCATTTCTTTCGAATGTCCAATTATACCATAAAAATTGTAAATTTTCTTTGTTAAATGCGTAACGTGGAGTGTGTTATATATTTGTGGTTTACTATCAGTTATCCTTTTGTTAGTAAAGTAATAAAATTAAATTTGGCAACTCAATGTTATGTTAATATATCCTACACCATACTATTTTTATAAACATATGGATTTGTTTGTTGAAAGTGGTGGGAATCTGTTTGGATTTGGTTATAGTATCCATACACATTTTCCTTCGATTTGAAATTGAACAAACTTAAATATGTAATCTTTATCTATATGTAAACCGCTTAAGATCAACCCCACACATGCCATTCTGCGACCTATTCTCGGTTTCAAAAAATCTAATTTTGTATTTTGATTTAATTCGAATGTACACTAATTCATGAATGTCCCTATGAAATTTCAATTGAAAATCTCAACAACTCTTGAAGATATAGCCGATTTATTGTGCTAGCATCAAGTGGCGGCAAGAGGGCTTCTCAAAATTTAAACTAATTTTTCTATAAAACAGCGTTCCTTATTGTACCCTTCTACACACTGTGGTACAGGGTGTTATGTCTTTGTGCATATGTTTGTAACAGGCAAAAATAATAGATAATAAGTCGATTTATGCATGTCCTTCCGTCCGTCTGTCTGTCCATGTTAAATTGTAAACAAAGTACAGGTCGCATTTATGATCCGAATTGTATGAAAATTGGCATAGGTCACTTATTCGGCCCAAAGACGAACCCTATTGAAATTAGGAAAAATCGGCTCAGATTTAGATATAGCTCCCATATATATTTAACCGATGTAATGTAAACGGTCTCTATATATATTTCGATTTGCACGAAATTTGGTACAGCCAAATCATTTAGGCCTAGAATGATGTCTGCCAAGTTTCGTGAAAATCGGTCCAGATTTAGATATAGCTCCCATATATAGTTTCGTCCGATTTCATGTAAATGGTGCCCCAAAGTCCCTATATATCTTTTGATTTGCACCAAATTTGGCATAACGTACTGAATTAAGCCTAGAGTGATGTCTGCCAAGTTTCGAGAAAATCGGTCCTAATTTAGATATAGCTCCTATATATAGTTTCATCCGATTTCATGTAAATGGTGCCCCCAAGTCTCTATATATCTTTCGATTTGCACGAAATTTGGTACAGCCTAATCATTTCGGTCTAGAATGATGTCTGCCAAGTTTCTTGAAAATCGGTCCAGATTTAGATATAGCTCCCATATATAGTGTCGTCCGATTTCATGTAAATGTTGCACCATAGTCCCTATATATCTTTCGATTTGCACGAAATTTGGCATGACGTACTAAATTGAGCCTAGAATGATGTCTGCCAAGTTTCATGAAAATCGGTCCAGATTTAGATATAGCTCCCACATATAGTTTCGTCCGATGGTGCACCAATGTCGCTATATATCTTTCGATTTGCACGAAAATTTATATTTTCGCCCGATTTCAAGTAAATTGGGCATCAAACTCCTCATGTTAGTCAGATTGACATCAAATTTTGCACAACGTACAAAATTGAGCATAGAATTACGTAGTTGCGTTTTCTAGAAGTACAGACACAGCCCAAGGATGACCTATTTATATTTGTTTGAAGTCGATTTACATACTTTATGGATAGATCTAGGTAGATTCACATTTAAATAAATATCAAATATTTTATTTCATCCAATTTCATGTTAATAGTCCTGTTTAATATACCAATAGTGGTGAAGGGTATCATATAGTCGGCCCCGTCCGACTTTACTACTTTCCTTACTGGTTTTAGTATAAACTACTGTCTGCAAGTTTTCGTTGAAATCGGTCCTGATTTAAATATAGCTCCCATATATAGTTTCGTCCAATTGGTGCACCAAAGACCCAAAACATGGCCGATTGGAGCACCATTTTACACAACGTAATGAAGTTAGTATAGCCTACTGTGTGCAAAGTTTGGTTGAAATTGGTTCAGATTTAGATATAGCTCCCATATATAGTTTCGTTCGATTTTATGTAAATGGTGAACAAAAAACCACAAACATTGGCCGATTGACACTAAATTATATATATATCTGTCGTATATACTTTTATCAGATTTTAAGGAAATTCTGCACCAAAGTGGGGAAGGACATCATATATCGGCCTCGTCCGACTTTATTACTTTCCCTGCCGGTTTTTCTTTCAGACTGTGAAATGATTAAAAGTATTTACATACATTTCTTTTTGGAAAAGGCCGAAGCTTCATTCGCCATGTACCAAATATCAGTAAAAACTCTAGCGGGTGGAAAACGTATTGTTTGTCATTACTGGAAAATTTATACCAAGTACATATATATATATATATATATATTTTTCCACCCCAAAAAACATGAGCCTACCCCCATTCAAAGAAAAAAGTCTGTCATTCGCGTGGCCTATAACATAGACAAGGAAGTTATTTGTAATTAAAAATTTTAAGTTTTTTTTTATTTATTTAAAAAAATAGTTTTTTTCTGATTTTAATTTGTTACACACTTTAATTGCTTGCTAACACACATTAGTCGCTCACTAAGTACCTGGTGTGTGTGTTAGCAAAGCCTTTCTTAACAGAGCCAATCGTATACAATTAGGATGAATGAATGGATGGCTGTGTTAGCACTGCTGCACATTGGTTACTGATCTCCAAATAAGTTGTGACAGCAAATAAATTATTTAATGTTTCGGGATATGATGTGAGAATTAATTGTGATTCCAACTCACATTCTGCTTCGATATAAATTACAATAATATTTTTGTCCATTTATGAAATATTGTATGTATATCGAAATGCTTTGTCACCACTGTTCCTGGTAGTAGAGGAGGTGTTTTACAGTGTCTTTCAAATGCTTTGCCAACAATGTTCCCGCTTGCAGAAGACGTTAATGGTGTTTCGACTTTTTTATTTCATTGATATTTCTTCCATTCAAGCATATCCATCCAGGCAGATCAAAATGTAAATAATATTTGTAGGCACATGTAAACGTACATATGTTATTTTCTGATGTGCCTGTTTTGCTAAATGTACAATTATATAACATTAATTCACTACTGCGGAGTTGTTTTTTTACTCAATTTCGATGGTTTTTTTAGAAATATTGGAATGCAATGTTGTTAGAAAATTTGCTGATTTTTGCATGCCCTCCTGAGTTCGATTATCAGTTGTTAAATCATCGAAATATTCCCATCTTAGTTTATTTTCCATATTTTGACATAGCCCCCATTTATATTTTCGCTATTTTTAAGTGTTTTGCCACATTTCCAATTGAAAGGGCTGCACATTGGCATTTCGGGTTCTTTAGGGGTGAACAATATCTTTGCCGAGTATTTTCAATATATTAGGTTGGGGAAAAAGAAATCCATTATTTTTTTTGGCAGATGACTGTACTGATAGATTTCTCGTAAAGTATCGATTAAACAATTTTAGATTTATGCCGTTGGAAGTGTGACATTTCGTAGTAAAAAAAATATTTATTAGTTGTGAGTTACAGGGTGTTAAAAATGGAAGTTAACAAAGGGAAAATTCTGTACATTTTACAGTTTTTCTTTGACAAAGAATAAAATGCAAGCCAAGCGGCTAAAATTGTAAATTGTGTATATGGTTCCGATACTGTAACAGCCAATTATAGGCAATTTTGATTTCGTAGATTCCGTTCAGGAATTTTTGTTAAAGATGCACCTTACACAGGTCGAACTGCCATAAAAACGGAGAAAAGTCCAAAGTTGACCGGCATGTTCTCAGTCGTAACATCGCCCAGGAGCTAAAAATCGACCATAAAACTGTTTCAAACCATTTGCAATGGACCAGAAATGGCCAGAATTGGCTAACATGAGAGGTGTCGTGTTCAACCAGAACAACGCTAGGCCACAAACATCTACAGTGATTCGCGAGAAACTTCGGGAGCTTGGTTGGGAAGTTTTAATGCATCCGTCATATAGTCCGAACTTGGCCCCACACGAATATCATTGCGAAATTTCATTAATGATAAACCAGTGAGCGGAGCAGTATAGTCGGACGGGGCCGACCATACGATACCCTACACAACTACCATAGAACTCTATCTTTCTACGGATTTGTATTCCGAGCTTGGGTAATATTTCATGATAGTTGCACCCTCTTGCCCGATTAGAGGTCAACAGCACATCTTCCTTACACTGGCATATTTTCCGAATATTACCAATATTCAGTACAGCCCTTCTAATTACTTGTCCATTTTCCCTTCACCGTGGGTTGGGTTGTGATGTTCGGCTTATAAATGTAGCCTATACATTGAATCGGAAAAAAATACAAAACAATAAGTTTTGGGTCCACTTCATCCCCAAATTATTATCTGATCATCACCAAAAATTAAAGGCGTTGTCCTTGACCATAACTGGAACCTCATAACTGGAACCTCAGCGATCAGCGCTATATTTCCGCCCTCTAGTGTGGCAATGGTTTATTAAATAATATCTGAAACCGAAAAAATTAAGTATTTGGTCCATTTCATCCCCTAAATATTAACCGATCTTTACCAAAAACAATAGGGGTCTTCATTGGGCCGATCCCATCCTACATGCAAAATTTCGTCAAGATTGGTCCATAACTGTGGCCTGTATCGTGTTTACAAATTATAATGGACAGACGAACGAACGGACGGACGAACGGACACAAATGTCTAGATTGACTCAGCTAGTCGAGATATGACGATCGGTATGCTTAAAGGTGGGTCTAGGACCGATATTTCGCGGCGTTACAAACTCTTGGAGCTGCACAAACCTATAATACCCTGACAATATAGTTGTGTAGGGTATAAAAATTGGTATTTATGGAAGATTGTGAAAATCGACTACTAGAGTTGTATTTGCAAATAGAGAGCAGGAGTTCTATGAGAGAGGCATTATGAAGTTATCTTTAAAATGATAATAAATTACACAACAACACGACGCATATTTAGTCCAAATCGGGCAAATATGCGTCATATAAAAATAATGGATTTCTTTTTCCCCAACCCAATATATACTGAACATTTGTGATAGAGGTCAATGCTGAATATCCCGCCCCATTTTCGTTTTTTACGTATCCCTTTTTTTGTCGATATTTTGAAGTTGTTTACCTTTGTTTCTCACTGAAATTTCGTATTTGCACAACATTACCGAAATAAGTTCAAGCCCTGGAATAGCCCCTCTGTTATGGCCCTACTTAATTTTCGGTGTTTTTTCAGAGCATTCTACCAGACAATGGGGTAACATAGATCCCTATATCGTATAAAAGAAAAATAAAATTAGATCTGGACGCACTTAACCATTTGTATACCCTCCACCATACTATGGTACATTTGGCCCATGGTACATTTGGCCCAAAGACGAACCCTATGGTATTAGGAGAAAATCGATTCTGATATAATTCCCATATATAGGTTGGTCCGATTCCACAATAGTTCACTCAAGTCCCAATGTTTGACCGATTGAGAAAAAATGTGGTACATCGTACTGAATTAAGTACCAATTGTCATATGTGAAGTTTTGTATAAATCGGTTCAGATTTAGATATAGTTCCCATATATATATATATATATATATATATAAAATCGGACTAAAATATATATTTTAGTCCGATTTTATATAAATGATGTACTACAATGACAATGACGAGTTCTCAGTTATTGATCCTTGCCTGTTTATTTTTTATCAACTATTTTCTACAATCACTTTTATTCATAAGCAAAATCAATCGAAGCATTGAAATCGGATTTGTACCACAGATAGCATATCTTAATGTTCATCTGCTGGACAACATGTTTCGCATTAGCCAAGATATTGTTGCACTGCATTTGCTTTTAAAGAGGGGAATAAAATAAGATAATCATTTGGAAAAATAAGACAAAATACTAAAAACCATTTGCGATTTTTTTGTGGTGGTCCCTGTTGTTGGCAGCAGTTACGCCGATTGCATCTTGAATGAATGCAGCCAGCCACACATTCGGACAGGTGGAAAATAATAATGACGATCATGACGTTTTAGCCTCCAAATTGAATGGAGTTTTGATGCTTCACTGCTGAATAAATAACCGAATGAACGAATGAAAGTGATGCTGTTACGTTGTCAATTGCTTTGATCTCTTCGATTTGTTGATATCAAATCCATAGGAGTCTCTGATAACTCCGACTTCGTCAACACCAAACGAAAGCAAAAACATTGTGTCCAACACTACATTTGGGAATAATTAAATCTGAACGATAGCCAAAATTGAATTGAATTCGAAATGTAAACAATCGATTTATTGTGCGATTTGATTTTAATTCGTTTAATTGCTTAATTAACAAGAAATGGAAGAAGAATGTTGCGGTCGGGGATTTTATGGTAAGCGTGCCAAATATATCATCGAGTGGTACTTTCATTAATCGCCAGTAGCAAAGATGTTTGCATATTTTCTTTTCATGGCAAACTAGTGTAAAAGTGCATCTAATCAAATAATTAATTGCTGGATTATTTATAAATTTAGGATTATTTTCGAAATATGTTGATGGCCGTATTGAATTAGTAGGACTACACAGTCCAACTTAAAGGAAAATAAAAACAATCGTATTCCTAAAAAAATTCTTGTATAAGATCTCTAATGAATTAAGTTAAACGTCCTTGAAGAAATATTGTTAATGGTTGAAAAGTCATTAAAAACCAGTAAGGAAAGCAGTAAAGTCGGAGTCCGGGCCGGCTATATGATACCCTTCACCACTTTGGGTATATTCTAGATATGTATCCTAACAGACGTTGCCGTTTTGAATGAACATTGATACGAAATTGACCGAACTTAAATATGTGATAGTTCGAAATTTTATATAGAAGCTATGATATATCTAAACCGATTTCAAGGAAACTTCCCAGAGATTAATTTATATTAACTTCAGTACAATGTTTCAATCGGCCAAGCTATGGATCTTTAGTGCACCGTTTACTTAAAATCGGACGAATATATATAGGAAGTGTATCTAAATCTGAACCGATTTTCACGAAACTTATCACACATCATTCTGGAGTTAAAATTGTGCGCTATACCAAAATTCGTGCTAATCGAAAGACATATATGGACTTTGGTGCACCATTAACATAAAATCGGACGAAAATATATATGGGAGCTATATCTAAATCTGAACCGATTTTCACGAAGCATTGCACGCATTATTCTAGACTAAATTTAGTACGCAATGCAAAAATTCGTGCAAATGGATATAAAGGGACATTGGTGCACCATTTACCTAAAATCGGGCGAAACTTTATGTGGGAGCTGTATCTAAATCTGAACCGATTTTCACGAAACTTAGCACACATCATTTTGAAGTTAATTCAGTATGCTATATAAAATTTCTTGCAAATCCAATAATTTGCAGGGACTTTTGTGCACCATTTTCCGAAAATCGGGCGAAACTATATATGGGAGCTATATTTAAATCTGAACCGATTTTCACGAAACTTAACATACGTTATTCTAGACTTAATTCAGTACGTAATGACAAAATTCGTGCAAATCGAAAATCTGGCGAAACTATATATGGGCGCTATATCTGAATCTGAACCGATCTTCACGAAACTTAGCACACATCATTCTAGACTTAATTCAGTAGGCTATACCAAATTTCGTGTAAATTGAAAGATATATAGGGACTTTGGAGCACCATTTACATTAAATCGGACGAAAATATATATGGAAGCTATATTAAAATCTGAACCGATTTTTCCCAATTTCAATAAGGTTCGTCCTTGGGCCAAATAGACGAGCTGTGTCAAATTTCATCTAATTCGAATCAAAAATGCGACCTGTACTTTGTTTACAATTTAACATCAACAGACAGACCGACGGACGGACATGCACAAATCGACTCAGATAGTGATTCTATGCATATTCTCAAAAGGAACCATGGGTCTATCTCGATTCCTTTTGCCTGTTATAAACATATGCAGAAAGACATAATACCCTGTACCACAGGGTGTAAATATTGTTCACAAATTCAAAAATTGGTTGGCTGAAAAGTCCTTAAAAATATTTTTTAAAAATTCCCAAACTGGTTGGCTGAAAAGTCTTTGAAAAATATTATTCAAAAACCCACACACTGATGGGTTGGAGTTCCTTAAAAAATATATTTTTTTTAAATCCACGGCTAATAGTTTAGAAGTCCTGGCAAAAAATTAGTTTTAAAATCCACGCCTAATGATTAGGAGGTCCTTTAAAAATTGTCTATAATTATCCACGTTTAAAGGTTCTTTAAAATGTTTTATAATAATCCAAAGCTACAGGTCCTTGACAACAAATCACGTTTAGAGGTCCTTGATACAACTCTTATTAATCCACGCCTAGAGGTCATTGAAACAACTGTTATTAATCCACGCCTAAAGGTCCTCGAAAAATATTCTTTAATAATTCACGCCCAGAGGTCCTTGAAACAACTCATATTAATCCACGCCTAGAGGTCCTTGAAAAATATTCTATAATAATTCAGGTCCCTGAAAAATTTTATAAGAATCCCCGTTCAGAGGTCCTTGCAAAAATATTCTTTTTTTAAATTCACGCGTAATGGTCTAGAAGTCCCGAAGAACATATTTTTTTTTTTTTTTGAAAATCCACACCTAATGGTCTAGAGGTCCCTGCAAAAATATTCGTTTTTGAAAATCCACACCTAATGGTCTAGAGGTCCTTGCAAAAATATTCTTTTTTAAAATTCACGCATAATGGTCTGGAAGTCCCTGTGAATATATTTTTTTGAAAATCCACACTTAATGGTCTAGATGTCCTTGCAGAAATATTATTTTTTAAAATTCACGCCTAATGGTCTAGAAGTCCCTAAGAACATATTTTTTTGAAAATCCACACCTAATGGTCTAGAGGTCCTTGCAAAAATATTCTTTTAAAAATCCACGCCTAATCGTCTGGATGTTTTTCAAAAATATTATTTTCAAAACACACGTCTAATGGTTTGAAGGTTCTTTTAAAAAATTCAAGCATAATGTTTTGGAATATGTCCTTTAAATTTATTCTTTTAATTCCTTGCAAAAATATTCTTTTAAAAATCCACGCTTAATGGCTTAGAGGTCCTTGCAAAAATATTCTTTAAAAATCCACGCCTAATAAAAATATTATTTAAAAATTCGTGGCGTTATATAATTAAGCCTTGAAAATGCGCTTTAAAGTTTCGAGCTGTATAGTATAGCAGTTCTTGAAAAATATATAATTATAGTATTTCAGGACTATTTTTTCTCAATATGTGCAAAAATGTTTGTTTTTTAACTGAAACCATTTTGAGGAAACATAACACCACAACATACATGTTCGATATCTCAGTACAACATACCAAAAATGCAACACATAATTTTTAGAGGTTGCGAAAATGTCATCAAAAAAATCTCCTTTCCATTATAATCTGGTCGTTTCAATTATACACCCATAAAACGGGTGTAGTTGTGGTATGTGTTCGAATGTAACTCTTTATCGCAATGCTTAATTGTTGCATTTATTTAAGTTGCACCTCAGCTGATTGCAACACTTTTCAAATGAATGACATTATTTGATCAACGAAGTTTGATATCTCTCTCCCCTCCCCCTCTTCTTCTTCTGTTTTGTTTGATTGGCAAGATTGACATTTATTTCTTCTTTTGTGTTTGGGGGTCTCTCAGACATGTTATCTTTATGTCTTCACATGCAACCGACAAAGATGCGGATAAATGCTGATGATGATTAACATCATAATCACAATGACGTTCGTGGTGATGATGATGACGATGATCTCCTTTTTAGATGGTGTTGTGGTTACAACTCGGTTCAGGTTCAGTGCAAGAAAACACTTCAGCAGCAAAGAAACGAAAAAACAAATTCAAGTTAAATAAAGTGACTTATTAGCCAATCAAGGTGATGACAAACTTGTCATGATAAATTGCATTAATAAGTTTATAAAAATTATTTTAAATTGTCCTCAGCATGTGTGAATGAGTGAGTATAGACACACTCATATATGTATGTGTTGATATCATCAAATAAAGTGAATAAAATCAAACTGGAATTGTCCGCCGTTTTGTTTCATTTTTAATCGAAAACTGAAAGTGTCTGCCGATGAAAAGTTTGTCATCCGTTGGCTGGATTTTAATTAAGTTTGATTTCGATTTAGGAGATATACTCGCGAATTCTCCAAGGATTAGCTGTCTGCTTTACGGGAGAGTGTTGTGATTGCTGTGTTTGACACTGTCTTTCACGTGGCATTGCCCATGGATTTGTAAACGGTTAGCTGTCGATTTCCGTTGAGATTCTAAATCAGGTTGTGTTTAGTTGGTCCAACAATTTTGTATTTTGATTCGATGTCGTTTGGGGAGTGGTGATTTGGTGAAATTAAAGTTTTTAGTTTTATCATTTCATATCGTTTTTATATATTTTGTGTTCATGTTTACAACCATAAACAAGGTTTTCTTTTGTATTTTACTTGAAATGACAATACTTTTGGGAATTAAAATATTTATTACTGGATAATGACATTGCGGTAGTTTAGCATCAGCAATAATTAAATAATTTATTTACATTTAAACAATGCATATTATATTTTGTTAGCTTTCAAATTTTTTCTAAGCAAATGCTACCCTGATACTTGGGTCAATATTAATACTATTTATACCCTTCACCACAATGTGGTACAGGGTATTATGTATTTGTGCATATGTTTGTAACAGGCCAAAGGAAACGAGATCGACACATGGTTTCTTTTGAGTATATGGAGAGAATCATTTTTTAAGTCGATTTATGCACGTCCGTCCGTCCGTCCGTCCTTCTGTCTATCTGTATGTCCATGTTAAATTGTAAACAAAGTACAGGTCGCATTTATTATCCGAATTGGATGAAATTTGGCATAGGTCACTTATTCGGCCTAAGGACGAACCCTATTGAAATTGGGAAAAATCGGTTCAGATATAGATCCCATATATATTTTCGTCCGATTTAATGTAAATGGTGTACCAAAGTCCCTATATATCTTTCGATTTGCACGAAATTTGGCATAGAGTAATAAATTATGTCTAGACTCTAGACTGATGTGTGTCAAGTTTCCTGAAAATCGGTCCAGATTTAGATATAGCTTCCATATATATTTTCGTCCGATTTAATGTAAATGGTGTACCAAAGTCCCTATATATCTTTCGATTTGCGCGAAATTTGGCATAGCGGAATGAATTAGGTCAAGAATGATGTGTGCTAAGTTTCCTGAAAATAGGTCCAGATTTAGATATAGCTCTCATATATATTTTCGTTCGATTTAAGGTATATGGTGTACCGAAGTCCCTATATATCTTTCGATTTGCACGAAATTTCGCACGGCATACCGAATTAGGTCTAGAATGATGTGTGTTAAGTAATATTAGATATAGCTCTCATATACATTTTCGTCCGATTTAATGTAAATTGTGTACCAAAGTCCTTATATATCTTTCGATTTGCAAGAAATTTGGCATAGCATGCTGAATTAAGTCTAGATGATAGATATATATAGCTCCCATATATATTCATCCGATTTTAGGTAATTGGTGTACCAAAGTCCCTATATATCTTTCGATATGCACGAATTTTGTTATTGGGTACTGAATTAAGTCTAGAATGATGTGTGCTAATTTTCGAGAAAAGATCCATAGCTGAGCCGATTGACACAACGTACTGAAGTAATATTAATTAGTCTCTGGCAAGTATCCCTGAAATCGGTTCAGATATAGATATATTACAAACACGCGACGTCTGTTAGGATAATATGTAGAATATACCCAAATTAGTGGTGGATATAGTCGGCCCAGTCCGACTTTACTGGTTTTTCTTATGAAATCAATAACATAAATAGATGAAGATGGAACCAAAAAAGTACGGCTAAATAAAAAAAATGTGTCTAGATCTTTCTGGGTTACATTCCATTATTTGATTTTACTCTATTTACATGCCATTGAAATTGGAAAGCATGATGCCGATGTTAACATTTTCAAAGTGTTTCATAAAATATCGGCTTAAATCCATTGACTTCCAAACCGAAAACATTCCTGGGAATATTATCGGACATTGTCAACTTTTTGCTTTTGCCTTTTTATTACGAAATAACCTGTTAAAGAAATTCATTATGTTTCCCCCCAAAAGAAAAAAAAAAAACATTCACATTCTTTAATGAAAATGAAAGTTGTCAGAACAGCCGGCAAATGACAAAAGAAATTTATATCATCTTGTGTCTGGTCTGTTGTTGCTGTTTTTTTTTTTTTTTTAAGTTTTTACCATGATTCCATTTTTTTTGTTGTGGTTGTGTTATCTTGTGATATGTACTTAAATTGACTTATATACTATCGCCACAGTCAAAAAGCCGCCACCGTCAAAACGGCTACCAGCAGCCAACAACAAGTCAAGTCTAGAGATTGGGAATACCCAGAAAAAAGAAACACGGCTACACAAAAAACAACGATGAGCATTTTTTCTCGTCCTTCTGGTTCGCGATATCTTCTTGCAGAATTGCACTTGTTTAAGTCATTTATGCTGTAAGCCCATAAATAACAAAGGCCAATGCCATTGTTATGTTATGCCTGCGGTAATGTGCAGACAAGCAGTGAGGCAGGCGTTCGGAAACTGAACTCAATCGGCTACGTGTGGATTGACAAGAAGTAGGAAGCCACCAACCAGGCCAAAAGGTAAATGAAGAAAACACAAAACCCCGAAAAAACATGCCAAAATCAGAGCATGTACGGAACGTGTACAAGAAGAAAATGATTGTGGCGGCACACAATAAGCGCCATACTTCAATTTACCACTTTAAGCAAGGAATTAACAACGCCAAGTACTTTTGAAATAAATGCGCACATACACGTACATAGATACATACATATGTATATATGAATGAGCTGTATGCATAAATACTGTGTATTCACCTGATGCATGCATATGCATGGGTGCCTACCTACTGCAGCATCATCACGTACCAACTTGAACTACATCGATTCACCTTAGAGTAGGCCGAACACACATCTTCGAACAGTGGTTATTCTGACTATATGAAATCTTCTAATATGTGAAGGATCAAAAGTGTACCATTAATCTGCTGTCTGCAGAAAATACAACAGAATACATACAGAAGGCCTTCAAGTTATAGAAGACTTACTGAAGGTCTATAAAACACGTAAACCTACAGAAGATTTTACATCTATATAATACGTAAAGCAATTCATATAAGTCCTCCATATTACCTCCCAACTATAGAAGACAAAAACGTTCTTCAATTTGTAGAAAGTCCTCTATCGAATATGGAGGTCTTATATTCGAAGATCTGCAGAATATTATCTATGGGTGGTAAATCTATTAAAACATACAGACAATCTATAGAAGGTCCACGTAATGTTTTTTGCTTTTAAAAAAATCTTCAGAAGTTCTATCATCTTAGAACACCTGAATAAGGGGTTATATTTAAAAAAAACCTACAAGGCTATGTATGGAAAACCTACAGAATGTCTTCATCCTATAGAGGACCAACAGAAGGTGTTCTAATTCGAAAGTACATATAAGACCTATAAATGACCTCCCAACTAATAATAAAAAAACAGTTTTTTATCCCCTTCACCACTCTGTATTATATATTTGTGCATATGTTTGTATGTTAAATTGTAAACAAATACAGGTCGCATTTATGATCCAAATGGATAATTTGTTTGGCCCAAGGACAAATATGCATATAATCATTTTCTAGCTCCCATAAATATTTCCGTCCGTCTGTCAATGTTAAATTGTAAACAAAGTACAGGTATATTTATGATCCAAATGGTACAGATAATTTGTTTGGCCCAAAGACGAACCCTATTGAAATTGGGGACATATAGGGACTATGGTGTACCATAGTCCCTATATGTTTTTCGATTTGCAAGAATATTAGTGTAGGGTACAGAATTAAGTCTTGAATTATGTTGCAAAGCTTCGTAAAAAGATCCATATCTAGGCCGATTGATACAACGTACTGAAGTAATATATATTAGTCTTTGGCAAGTTTCCCTAAAATCGGTTCAGATATAAATATATAACAAACACACGACGTCTGTTAGGATACATATCGACGCCTCCGAACCATAGTATGCTAAGTCGACTTAGCATGTTTTAAAATTCTTTAGGTTTTTAGATACTACGGTCCTTAATTTAAATTCTCTGAAATTTTGGTAATCATCGGCCAATCCAAACCAAAGTTATAAGCAAAAATGTACTTAGCATCGCACGTAAGATTTAAGAAACTTCCATACTTTGAGAGCTTCTGCTGAAAAACTTACTTTTCAGACTTAGCATACTATTCATTGGAGGCGTCGATATGTACAATATATCTAAAGTGGTGAAGGGTATCATATAATCGGCCCAGTCCGACTTTACTACTTTCTTTACTGGTTTTCGACATATAGAAGGTCCTGTATCTATGGAATACCTCCATAAGGTCTGCTAACTATAGAAGATCTGCAGTAAGTTTTTCTACTGATCGAACATCTATAAAAAGTCATAGATACAAAATCTTCCATTCTGCAGACGGTCTCTAATCATAAAAGACCGGAAAAAGATTTTCAATTTATAGGGAATTTGCGGAAGGTCTTCTATCTATAGCGGATCTACTGAAGACGCTGTAATTTAGCACTCCGGGTTTGTCGAGTGTGAAAAACAACTTTCCAGAAAAATTTCCATATAAGTCCACATAATGGTCCAAGTCCCACACCTATTTACGATACATTTTCACACGGAAATGACTTTTATATCGATAACTGTTGAATACAAACCTTCTTAGCTGAAAATATTCGATATAATCATAGATCCAAGTTTTTCTGGGTTCGATATTTTAATGGGTTTAGCCACATTGCTTAACTATGAGCCTGTAATTTAGAATTTCAGGTACGTGGAGGGCAAAAAATTTTCCATATGGAAAAATGTTTTGCAAAAATTAATCGACATATTTCTAAGTCCAGTTTTGAAAAAGCTACGGTATTTTGAATGATATAACATATGAGACTTTAATTTAGAATTCTGCAGTCGCGGAGAGTCAATCTTTGCAGAACATTTTCCATATGGGTTCAGGTTTAACTTAGCCCCTCATATGACATATTCCGCATACCATATAAAGGTTCGCGGCACATTTACGAAATTTCCCCATCAACTTTTTTGTAATCATATTCCGGACTTTTGGAGGTGCAAAAAAAAATAAATAAATAAATAAAATTTAAGACCACAGGTTCATGTTTTGACATATCTCCCATCTAAAGGCTTGATCCCCATTTTCAGTATTTGGTAGGGTTTAGAAGTGTTTTGCATCGGATGTGTCTAAAATACAGCATTCTTGGAGAGTGGAAAATATATTTAAAAAAACCTATGCAAGTCCATAATGTATAACACCTATATTAAGGCCTCTCATCATTTCCGGTATTTTCCAGTGTAATTCCATTTCGACACCAACTTGCCTATAATTTTGTATTTACTGTTCGTTGAAGGTGAAAAAACATCTTGCCAGAAAATGTTATGCTTATATATGTGAAACACTGTGTGCATCATATGTTCTGCTTGCATGGCTCAAAATAAATGAAATAAACTCTTGTCTTCGACAATATAACCGTGAATACTCTCTGATATTGTGTGCGAGCATGCGCCTCGGTGTGCTATACATGAAAATGAAGTGAAAACATTCATTTGTACGCCTGTCTACCTCTCAGACTGTTGAAATCGATTTACCGGCAACTTAATTATATCGTTGGCAATTTTGGAACTATGCCCCGACCGGCAACCGCCGTAGACAATGGCAGCAGTGCAGTGCCACAACAATGGTGAAGCCAACAACAAAAAAGCCAATTCAATCCAATGGCAATGGCAACAAGTGCGTGTGGATGCAATTTAATGAAAACATGTCGGTTGTATGTTCAGCCAATCGATGGATCATGGATGAGGTGTATGTATGTGTCTGGTTAGATCGTATGCGCTATATTTGTTTATACATTTTGTTGTTGGTGTGCTTTAGTTTCCGATTTTTTGTCTCTGCTTGGCACAAAAAAATGTTAAAAGCCCACCCATAAGCACAGCGGCTGACTGCCTGCCGGCCGGTTAAAAAATTCGAACATTCCTTTCCCTTTCCTCCAGCTGTTTACCAAAAATAATACAACAAAACTTATATTGAATTGCAAAATTTGTTTAAATTTATCTCCAAATTTTTCGAAAAAAAAATTCAACAAAAACTGATTTTTTCGGTAACGAAATGGTAATACAACACTGAAATTTCTTCCTACCGTCGCATCATATCGATTTATTTATTTCATGTAAACCGATCGATTGATCGTTCGATACGATAGTATACATGCAAGAGGAGAAGGCAGCGAAGACGAAGAAGCAGGAAACATGTAATTTCTATACTTCTGTTTCTGTTACATTGTGAAAGTTTTCGTTTTCATTTAGGGCCAAGTGATAAATTGTTAAAAACAACCATGCACAAACACACAGACACCCATTAAAAGTAAATATGTTTATGGTGAATATAATTATCGCCCAAGAATACGATAAATTGTTTGCATTTCATAGTTTAAATGATCTTATCTAAGGTGGATAAGGTGTTCAGTTGTTATGTATGGCTATCGTGGAATTCGGGCTACTTTAAAAATGAATATTAATATTTTTTGGTAGGAGGATTTTCTTCCTACCCAATTAAAAACGTACCCAAAAACCCCAGGAATTGTTGTCACTATTAATAGGGAGATTTGACCCAAACGGAAAATTGATTGGCATCCATCTTGGGCCCTGATAATTATTTATGGAGTTGAATGTATTAGTGTTCGTACATATACGGGTTTTTAAGAAAGGTTAGGGTAAACGTGGAAAAATCTATCGTTTTCATGTGTTTGAGGACCCTATCTTAAACTTTATGAGCGACATTTGTATATAATATTAATATAAATATAAATATCAAACAATGTTGTATTGTGGTACTGAGTATATTCCTCATGTCTACAAGAAAACCAGTAAGGAAAGTAGTAAAGTGAGGCTGGGCCGACTCTATGATACCCTTCACCACTTTGGGTATATTCTAACAACTAACAATTTCATGTCAATGTTCCTTCGAGGGAACATTGAAAGACTTTAAATGTGTGATCTTTATCTAAAAGTGAACCGACTAACATCAATCCATACATGTGCCTTTCTGCAACCTATGCTAAATTTCACTTCATTGGGGTAGATTTAGAGACTCTTCCGTACAGTGGGACAAATTTATGTAAATCGATTTATAAAACAGGATTCGCTGTAGTTTGTATATATGTTGTATACGCTGTCCACACTTGTAATCAAATTTGTAAAACAAATTTTGAAATTTGTGGAGCAGAAAAAAAGTTAACCTCTAATTTTTTTATTTGAGTGGTGAAAAGTGTGTCATTTAGCTGCGGAGACCTGCGGCCCTAAGAGTTATTTAACGTTTTTGGTGACAACTTTATAAAAAAATATGGCATATTCATGAAATGGTTAGAAGCGAATTGTCCAATATGTTATGTATACAATTAAATAAGTTATTGAGGGCCAAATAGGAAGGACACGATGGATTCAGAACATAGTAATCATACAATATTTTGCATAAAATTTGCAGTTATGTGGTAAATACGTTATTCAATTCGGAGATATGGGAGAATTGGTTTCAAAAAATAGCTTTTAAATAAATTTCCAGTCAATTTGAAGATTATACTAATATATCAGATTATTTGAGACATAATCTTATAATCTAAATTTAGAGGTCGCACATGAATTACCTTTGTGGAATGTCATACAGAAAAATATTTTTTCTTGGCATGGGATATGCAAAGTACAGTACAAAACCTTTTGAGCGACTTTCACAAAAAGCTAACAAGTCATCCCACAAAATAATTAGTAGCAGCCCGAACTTTTGTTAAAGCCGAGTCAAATAAGGATTTTATTTTATTATTATTTTATATTACAATCCAACCTGGTAATAATATTTAAACAGTCATAAAGTTCAGGCCCGAAATTATAACATGGATGATACTAAATCTTACATTTTTGATAACAATATTTTATTTATTTATGTATATATCTTATGTGTGCTTTGAACATTTTGTGAATGATAAAAAAAGTAATTTATTAATAACTAAAGTATATCCAATATTTTAGTATAATAACAATAACATTATTATAATAACAATATAAAATAAAAATTATTTTATAGGTCAAAAATCTGATTTTTCAAGACCCTTTGTATGGGAGGTATATCAAATCTTGGTCCGATGTACCCAATTTTTGGTCCGTTGCTTTATAGGCATAAGTAAATATAAATTGCCAAATTGCATTAAATTTGGTTGAATATTACAGATTATATAGCCCAAAATAGTAAAATTTTCAAGACCCTTTGTATGGGAGGCATATCAATTCTTGGTTGTATTTGTCCAGTTTTTGGTCAGTGGCTTTATAGGCCTATGTAAATGTAAATTTCCAATTTTCATTGAATTTGGTTGAATATTGAAGATTTTATATGCCAAAAAAGGTTACATTCTCAAGACCCATTATATGGGAGGTATACCAAATCTTGGTCCGATTTATCCAATTTTTTGTCAGTTGCTCTTTAGGCCAATAATACGCACAAGTACCAAATTTCATTAACTTACGATAACTCCTTCTATTTTTGGCCACTGTTTATATGAACTCGCGACATAGTGTGTCGCAATCAGACACCCGTTCGAAATATATATGGATATTATGTGTGAAATTATACCCTTCACCAGCATGGGTATATTCAACAAATGTGTCCTAATAGACGTCGCATTTTTCAAAAAACATTGACTTGAAATTGGGCGAACTTGATTATGCACGTATTGAAAAACGTATTAATATATTTTGGATCTTTAATGCACCATTTACTGAAAATCGTACGAAACTATATCGACGCCTCCGAACCATAGTATGCTAAGTCTGAAAATTGAGTTTTTCAGTAGAAGCTTTCAAAGTATGGAAGTTTCTTTTATCGTACTTGCCATGCTAAGTACATTTTTGCTTATAACTTTGGTTTGGATTGGCCGATGATTACCAAAATTTCAGTGAATTTAAATTAAGGACCGTAGTATCTAAAAACGTAAAGAACTTTAAAACATGCTAAGTCGACTTAGCATACTATGGTTCGGAGGCGTCGACATATGGGAGTTATATCTAAAAATCAACCGATTTGAACGAAACTTTACACACAGTAGGTTATACCAATTTCAGTGCCTTGTGCAACATTTTGTGCGAATCGGCCATATTTCGGATCTTTGGTTCACCATTTACTGAAAATCGGACGAAACTATATATGGGAGCTATATCCAAACCTGAACCGATTTGAACGAAACTTTACACATAGTAGGTTATAACTACTTTAGTTCGTTGTGCTAAATTTTGTGCGAATCGGCTATTTTTTGGGTCTTTGGTGCAAAATTTACTAAAAATCGGACGAAACTATATATGGGAGCAATCTAAATATGAACCTATTTTTCCCAATTCCAATAGTGTTATTCCTAAGGCCAAATAAATGAACTGTGCCAAATTTCATCATGTTTACGGACGGACATGCATAAATCGACTCAGAAAGTGATTCTATGCATATTCTCAAAAGGAACCATGGGTAGGGGAGACTGGGGCACCTTCGGCATCGGGGCACCTTCGGCAATTGCGTTTTCGATGTGAAGCTCTCACTGTACATCACTAGTTTCGATACATAGGTATCGAATATCGAAATAAATAACTGACACAAAGTTTGAAATTTCTAGCTAATATATATATAAAAATGGAGCAAGAAAAATGTATACTAACGCATCAATTGAGAACGGCTGGACCGATTTGATTCAAAATTGTTTTCAGTTGTCGGTAATTACAGTGGGAAGGTTTTTATGAAATAAAATTTTGAGAAAAATCCGCGAAAATTATTTTAAAGAAACGGCTGGACCGATTTGACTTAAATTTTCTGTTAGTAGTCTGTAATTGAAGTGGAAAGATTTTAGTAAACGAACATTTTGAGAAAAATCCGCGAAAATATTGCAAAATATATTTTGAAAGATATTCGCATCTCTTCGGAGTTCTTTTTGGATATATTTTGGGCGAAAATGGGCAGATTGTCAATTATGGAAAATTCTCAAAATATGTTAATTTTCTACAATTAATTGGATTACCATTGCCTTGAAAAAACTATTGTCTATGAAAATCTATATACATATGTATGTATATATATATAAAAATGAATTGTTCGTTAGTCTCGCTAAAACTCGAGAAAGGCGGAGGGGATATTTCTTATCTTAGTCTTGAAATGTTCGTGGAGCTTCAGGAAAAAACCGAACAAAATTGCAAAAGAATATTATGAAGCATATTTGCATTTCCACCAAATTGGTATCGATGTATTTTGGTAGCACCACATCGTAGTTGTTATTTTGAAATATTTTGGGCGAAAATTAGTAGCGTATCATTTCTTTAAGCCTACATTTGCCACTTATTGAAAATTTTCAAAATATTTAATTTTTTCAATTGTATTGACATTGTATTGAAAATTTTTTATGTGAGAATACAAAAAATAATTGAAAATTTTATAATTGAATTTACACGCGATCATTCTATGCACACGTTTTCCATAGAATGCAAGTAAAATAAGGGTAGAAAATCAGCCATTATATGGTGGTTATATGTCCAATCGTTTGTCAATATCTTTGAACTTATAAACAGAACACCTCGCATATATCCGATACCAAAAATGTATAACAGTAAGCTCAATTAGAAACTTACCAAAACTTGGACATAAATAGAGTATTTTTCGCCAAAATGTGTCTTAATCCCCAATATACCGCAATGAAATATTACAGCTACTACAATGGGAATGAAGATATATTAGTTTTTTTGTAGGAAGATTAATGGGGGATATCATTATATTGGCCCTACCCGGAAACTTGGAAAAATATTTATAATTTTTTGTAAGGAGATTTTGTATTCAATGATCATCTAAAATATAAAATTACAGCCTATTTGGTTGAAATAAGTGACCAAACTCCCCAAAACACTGAATATTGTAGGTACTGTTAAGTGCAACCCCACAAAGGTGGACTAATATTAATAATTTTTAGTAGGATTCATGCTACCAAATAAAACAACCAACTACAGCTGATTAGGTTGAAAAACGTGCCTAAATCCCCAAAGGAGGCTTCTTGAAATTTTTGCTTCGAACATTTTCTACTCGATGATCATCCAAAATATAAAATTACAGCCAAAGAAGTATTGATTATATTAAATTAGAAGAATGCTGTTAAAGACCGTGTTTAAGATCTTCAAAATACCGAATATTGAGGGCTACCATGGGCCAATATTAATATATTGGGAAAGGTAATTAAATCCGAAAGTCAAACTTATATGTGCATTTAAATTTATTTAATTTAATTTTTTTTTTTCAAAAATGGCAGCAAGACTCGCTCATAAACATCAAGTTGTAGATGTTTAGTACTTCTATGTTACTTTATGCGTGCTAAAAAGTGGTTAACTACTGATAAATACCAAAATATTACAAAGAGCAGTACACTATACATTATGGTGTAGGTAAAAAAAAACAAATCTAAAATGCCGAACATTTTACACCAACAAAATTGCTAGGCAAGACAACGTTTGCCGGGCCCGCTAGTTTAGATATATAGGTTTTTGTATTTTTATAGATGTTTCTGTAATATTTCAATTCCATTTCGTAAGTATTTCGTGTATAAAACTTTTAAAAATTTTAAGACAATATTATTAAAAAGTGGTTAACTACGATGTGTATTATTATAAAAATATTTAAAAATATAATGTTTTTACAAATCTGATCGAAAAAAAATGAAAAAACTATAAAAAGTACATTCGGGGTACATTCGGCATTTTAAAGTGGGGCATATTCGGCCATATACAGATTGTGCAATATTATTTCCTAAAAAAGTTTTTGAGTTTGTCTTTAAAACTAATCATTTAATATGGTTCGAAATTGCATATATTCCTGTTACAAACATATGCATTCAAATACATAATACCTTGTCAGAATTTCACAGTGATGCGATGACAATTACCCGGCTATGACTATAATCAAATACCGCTACGGGTTGGGGCACAAAGACTTTTTTTACAAAACTGTAAAATTTTTTAACTAATAATATTTTTTATATCTTTTTTGTACTATTTTTTTTAATTAAGAGTCAGAGGACAATAATCAGCCATAAAGTTGTTATATATGTTAAATAAGTACTGAGATATAGAGCTTTAAAAAAAAAGGTGCCGAAGGTGCCCCAGTCTCCCCTATATATCGTTTCCTATTTCCTGTTACAAACATATGCACAAATACATAATACCTTGTATCACAGTGTGGTGTAGAGTATAATTACGACGAAAAGGGTTCTCCAGAAAGAAGACATATTTCTCATTCAATTTGAGTGCAGAAATGCCATTTAAAAAAAAAAAAAAAAAAAAAAAAAACAGTAAGGAAAGTAGTAAAGTCGGACTGAGCCGACTATATGATACCCTTCACCACATTGGGTATATTCGAAAAGACGTCGCCTTTTTGAAGGAATTTTGGCATGAAATTGAACGAACTTAAATATGTGATTTTTATGTCTTTCTGGAAACTATGCTAAATTTCATTTCATTTGGTAAAGTTTAGTCGTTTGCGCACAGTGGCACAGTAAATCGATTTAAAGCAAACTTGACACACGCTCTTCAGTATGCGGCACGTTTTAAAATTTTATCTCAATCAGACACCTATTGATTATTTGGCGTACAATTAACATAAATAAGTCGAAATTATATATGGAAGCTACGATATTTCTAAATCTGAACCGATTTTTATGAAACTTAGCACACATCATTCTAGACTTAATTTAGTACGCTATACCAAAATTCATGCCAATCAAAAATTAGCTGGGACTTTGATGCACCATTTACCTAAAATCGGGCGAAACTATATATGGAAGCTATATCTAAATCTAAACCAATTTTCACGAAACTTAGCACACGTCATTCTAGACTTAATTCAATACGCTATTCCAAAATTCGTGCAAATCAAATGATTTTCAGGGGCTTTGGTGCACCATTTACCTAAAATCGGGAGAAACTATATATGGGAGCTATATCTAAATCTGAACCGAATTTTGGTGCAAATCGAAAGATAAAAAGGGACTTTGGTACACCATTTACCTAAAATCGGGCGAAACTATATATGGGAGCTATATCTAAATCTGAACCGATTTTCACGAAACTTAGCACACGTCATTCTAGACTTAATTCAATACGCTATGCTAAAATTCGTGCAAATCAAATGATTTTCAAGGACTTTGGTGCACCATTTACCTAAAATCGTGCGAAACTATATATGGGAACTATATCTAAATCTGAACCGATTTTCACGAAACTTAGCACACATCATTCTAGACCTAATTTAGTAGGCTATACCAAATTTCGTGCAAATCGAAAGATATAAAGGGACTTTGGTACACCATTTACCTAAAATCGGGAGAAACTATATATGGGAGCTATATATAAATCTGAACTAATTTTCACGAAATATAGCACACGTCATTCTAGACTTAATTTAATAAGCTTTGCCAAAATTCGTGCAAATCAAATGATTTTCAGGGGCTTTGGTGCACCATTTTCCTAAAATCGGGCGAAACTATATATGGGAGCTATATCTAAATCTGAACCGATTTTCATGAAACTCAGCACACATCATTCTAGACCTAATTTAGTAGGCTATACCAAATTTCGTGCAAGTCGAAAGATATATAGGGACCGTTTACATTAAATCGGACGAAATTATATATGGGAGCTATATCTAAATCTGAACCGATTTTCTCCAATTTCAATAGGGTTCGTCCTTGGGCCAAATTAGTGACATGTGCTAAATTTCATCCAAATCGGATCATAAATGCGACCTGTACTTTGTTCACAAAAATACATGGACGGACAGAAGGACGGACGGACAGACGGACGGACATGCATAAATCGACTCAGAAAGTGATTCTATGCATATTCTCAAAAGGAACCACGATTCTAAATCGATTATTTTTGCCTGTTACAAACATATGCACAAAGACATAATACCCTGTACCACAGTGTGGTGAAGGGTATAAAAAGAATCTACAATAGCCGCAAATTAATATATAAAGCTGTTTCATTATACTATAACTCAAGAACTTAGCCTGTGTTCTGAATGTACTCGCCGTGTGATTTCATTCCCCATAAGGAATTTTTTCGCCCCCTCCCCATAATCTTGTTGCTTACATAGTGTAACTAATATGTTATTCATTCTACGACGACATTGGCAATTAGTTATATCGCGTTTGTGTCTTAAGTCTTTTGTTTTATTTGACGATATATACCGCTTTTTATCCCTACATAACTTACATGTGTCCAAATCATGTATTTTATTATGTCTATAATATAAAAAATGTATACGTATCTAGTTGTACAAAAATTGAAATTGTTGTTGTTGTTGCTGAATTAGCGCCTTAATGGTGCCTTTAAAATGGCCACAAAAACACATTTGTTAAATCCTTTGCGTATTCCCATTCCAAACGCTCTGCAGTCCAATAATGTGGATGTGGAGATGATGATGATGTGCGGCATCAGTTGCATCGAATTGCATAAATCATTTCATTGCCTGGTGCAAAAACAACAAACTTGCAGATAAGTGCAACGTGCAACTTGTTATGTGTCATGCCGTGCATGTAAAAGGAAATTGCATTTCTTGTCTAACAATAATTCCCTCGATATGTTTGGCACAGTGAGATGATGGTGTCGTTATATGTTTTGCTTTGGATTCCGAATAAAAAATCTATTTTTTATCAGTTTATGATTTTAGCAATATCAGAGTAGTAGCAACAGTAAAGTACCCAAAAACTGCATTCATTTTGAATATCCACACTGTGCCTTTAATCGGGATGCCATCGTATATTAAACTCAGTCTGCAACAACAGCAAACATTGGAGCAGTACAGAGCAGAGCACATTTGATTTTTATGCAATCAAATGCCGCTACCTACAAATTTAATTTCACACATTTTAATGCAATCACCAGCACTTTTGATTGTAAACATATTTGGGGTGTTTAAAAGACGATAAAACTTGGCTGAAATTTTTGGTTTTTTAATGTTTTTCCTTTTTGCTCGTTTCTGGTGTGTATGTTTTCCTTTAATTTTCCTCATCAATTGCAAAGACATGCAAGGTGGGAACATTTTTTTCTTTTTGGGCATTTCGTTTGCGCCGCTCTGTCAGCAGCAAAGGTCGCCTTGAACTTGTGTGTGTACGCCGATAAACATCCTGTACAAAAACTATATATTTTTGGAGCACCTAACGGAAATATTGTTGGCTTTTAAACAAGCTCAGGCTATCGACAATTCCAGACGCCAAGGTTAATAACTTTTTATGGGGTGTGAATATTTTTTTTTGGCGGAACTGTTGAATGATTGTTATAGATTTTTATTATATTTTCAATTAGATACAGACATTGTTTGAATTTGGTATCGTTTGAGGATGTATAATGGTGAAATATTGAGAGTCGACAAGGCTGATTATGTGAAGTGAAAACTTAAAAATATTAGGTTTAATAAAATGACGTTTTATACCCTCCATAAGCTGGGGTGTATATTAAATTTGGAAATGGTATGTCAAACCACGAAATATTTATGGAAAATCCAAAATGTATATATTAGAGTGGATTAAAAAACAGAACTTTGCTTATACATTGCCATATTGGTTCATATTTGGTATAGCCACCTAAAAATTGGTACATCCCTATTTTTAAGGATTTTTAGATATTTTCAACCCGAGGTGGGTTTGCTTAGGTAAGTATTTGTAATAGTTAATTCAACATATCACGTTTCAGATTTCTATTTCTAACGGTTTCATTGTAATTTTTATTTAGTACTTTTTATTACCACTTTAGTACTAACAGTAAAAGCTATATACAATGTTCCTGATTTCTATCTCTATCGATTCTATAATATTCTTATATTTTTAGTACATTTTAGTACCAATTTCCAAAAAAAAAATATTTTTGCCCATCGTTATTTTTATTATAGCTTAAGTTAAATACCATGTTTCAAATATCTACCCGTACCTGTTCCATTGTAATATAATATTTAGTACTTTTTAGTACCTACAGTACTAATTTCCAAAATTTGTCCACACATTCCCCCTCGCCTATCATTGACAAATATCCATACCAAATCTCAGAGTTCTATTTCTAAACGTTCCGGTGTAAAATGGTTTTAGTACTTTTTTGTACCATTTTATTACTAATTTCCGAAAGATATTTTTGCACAACATTCTATTATTAATAGCTTAACTTTTATTATTTCAAATGATCACTGCCCTTACAAGGCAAAATTCAAGGGCTCGAACTTAGGTCCTCGGAGCAACACAAATGTTGCCAGACCACTTAACGTTCTGAGCCATCAACACACTTCCACTTCGGTCGCGCAAAAACATGTGTATACCATGGAAGCAATTGTAGGTGTGTGGATTAATTATCCATCGCTACAACAAAAATCTGTTTTGAAAAGGACTGTTCCTAGAATGAAGACAAATGTCGAACTTTGACAAATTTGAATTTAATACGCATATGCAAGTTTCGCATCAGGGCAGAATAAATACAAGTTATCAACGAACGACCTTTGCAAAGCCACATAGCCCAATATGCCTGATGAGCCGCTTAACCAACGGCGAAACGCGTAGCATAATGGTGGGTATGTAGGTTCTTCTCCTGGCTTTCCTTTTCATTGCAAAACTTAGATCATCAAGTTCGACTCGTAAGAGTATAAATAATCACTTAAAAAAAAAATAATAGCTTAAGCTACATATAAATTTTAAGATACGAATCTGTACTGGTTCCATTGAAATTTAATATTTAGTACTTTTTAGTACCTCTTAGTACTAAATTCCAATTTTTTTCACACATACCACTTCGCTTATCGTAGACAAAGCTGTATACCAAATTTCAGAGTTCTACTTCCAACCGTTCCGGCGTAATACAGTTTCAGTACTTTTTAGTACCATTTTAGTACAAAATTTGCAAAAAATATTTGTGCATGACGTTCTTGTTTTAATAGCATTAACTATATACAAATTTTCAGATATGTATATCTACCGATTCCATTCCAATATAATATTTAGTACTTTTTAGTACCTCTTAGTACTAAATTCCAAAATGTTTTCACACATACCACTTGGCTTATCGTAGGCAAAGTTGCATACCAAAATTAAAAGTTCTATATCTACCCGTTCCAACGTAATACAGTTGTTAGTACCTTTTAGTACGCCTTATCTCACCCCTACGCACCAAACCCGACCTACATGCCAAATTTCAAGTTTATAGCTTTAGCCGTTTAGCCGTTTATGATCAGTCAGTCAGCTAATAACGCAACTCTTTTATATATATTGAAAACTGGCTATGTCAAAAAAGGACCTGAAATCAACATCTGAGAAAATAGTTGATTTGAAAATGCGATGAAAATTACCAAGAAACCCGCTCCTTTATATTTAACCTATGTCAAAATATGGATCAATTTCGAAAATTTTCACAAATTTCAAATCTAACTTACTTACTTACTTAGCTGGCTTGTAACAGAACGGTTGTTCTATAAGTCGAGATTAAATTTCCAAGCGCGTCAGTATTGTGCGCCACCTATCCTATTTGAAAGACCATGTTCCGAGATGTTGTCTTCTACTTGATCTTTCCATCGGATTCATGCGTGAACATGGTTCGCCTTTAGAGTGTGGGGAATCCTCATCCATTCTCACAACATGACCTTGCCAACGTGGTCGCTGCAGCTCGATCCGTCTGACAATGTCGATGTCCTAGAATATATGGTATAGCTCATGGTTCATTCGACGACGATATTCACCGTAGACGCATAGATCCTCGCAAACATTCCAAGAGCTGATCCATACAACAGCACGGGCAATATTAACGTCGTGTGAGTTTGGTCTAGCGAGGGGTGGCCTTGATTTTGAGTTGGTCCGATAGGCCCTTTCCGACTTTTAAAAAATCTCTATCATAAACATAAACGATCGGAATAAGGATTTCAAGAGACTGACAAATAGTAAAATATTAGGAGAAGCAAATACAGCTATTAAAAAATGAAGGTGTGTCTTTTAGGGTCTAATATTTAAAACAACACTGCCGAATTTATATGTGTATTATACAAGAGTTTCCACCTATTTTTGAAATGCAGACTCCCATTCGATTGTAATATATCCCAAAGAGTTATTAAAACTCTGTAAACAGGTCTTACTTTTGAACATCATTCAACTGATCCACCTACATAATATTTCAAGAACCAGTTATCAGAAGTGGCGCTCACATGAAAGTGAAATGCATTTCTTTTATTAGTTCATAAAATGATTGCCTGTCATAAGAAATACTTTCAGTTTTCGGATTTTCTCTACCTTTTTTTTTTTTTTTGTTTACATCCGTCGCTCATATTTCAACATCAGTTTTGAATACACGGGACACCCCGTCCATTCATAATTAAATGTTTAATGTCAAAGCTTTTAAAATATCATGGCGAGCGATGCGTTTTGACAATTCGATGCATTTTAAACACGCATCACAACATGCCGCCACATGAAATATAGCTGGCTGCGTGTCGTCTTAAAATGCAAACAAAAAAAGTATTTTTTTAAAATGACTGATGTAAGTCCTACATATCCTGCCAGCGCAAACGGAGAGGAATTTTCGGTATGATTTTGTAGAGACCAACCATGAACGTTATTCACTTCGAATGAAAGATGATAATAATTCATTAACATTTAACGGTCACATCAATGCAAAAAATATTAATAAACAACATGCAAACGGGACATTTAAAATCAAATGTTGAAACACAAGAAAAAAAAACGAAATACATTCTCACGCAATATCAAAAAACGGAGATGTAAGCGGCTAACGTAATCAACCAACAATTATGTGCATATTTACAAGACGAGTACTTTCTACGAGGTTCTATTGGGGAATCAAGTACAAATTATAAAACGAAAGTAACTCAATCTGTCATATGATTTAAGGGGATACCCATTCTCGATTTTCAACCGGCTGCCAAATGAATGAATTGAAGACTTGTAACTTTGTATTTGAAGACTATAGACTACATCTATGTACGTATGTATTCGTTTTTAAATCTGTGTAAGGCGATGAAGTACCATCCTATCGAGGCTAAAAGGATCGCCCAATGTAGGCCGTTGTTCCCAAGAAAACTGATGAGAACCAAATTTCTTCCTGGCGTTAGCTAGGAAAAAAACGGTCGATTGTGAGTGTAAAATACAATTTGAATGCCTGAAACCCTCAGAAATACTAACAAGAGGAAAGACACCTTGGACACTTTAAAAATGCAAACTCTCACACAAGCTTGGCCATACAAAATGTGAAATTGCTGGGTCATTCGCCATACAGCTCTGAATAATTGTTGTCAAAACAACTCCAACGTACTAAAAATTAGGCGCATCAATTGTGAGGGGCCATTAAAACCCATCAATTGTGTGGGTCATAAACCCCATATAAGGGTACCCCCAATTTTGCGGTATTTTGGGGGTTTTGATCGCATTTTTCGACCGCATGCGCTGAAATTTGGTACTTTTGAGTTCTTATTGGGTAGCAAACCTCCATACTAAAAATTATAAATATAGGTCCATTTTTTCGGATAGACCCCATATAAGGGTACCCCCAATTTTCGGTATTTTGGGGTTCTTGGGCGCGTTTTATGACTGCATTCGCTGAAATTTGGTACATTGGTTTATTATTGGGTACTAAATATCTCCGCAAGAAATTAATAATATTGGTCCACTTTTTCTGGTAGTCCCCATACAATGGTACACCCAAATTTTCGGTATTATGGGGGTTCTGATCGTAATTTTCTACCGAATTGGCTGTAATTTAGTACTTCGAATTCTTAATGGGTACCAAATCTTTCCACTAAAGATTATAGATATAGGTCCATTTTTTTCCGGTAGCCCCCATATAAGGGTATTTTGGGGTTCTTGAACGCGTTTTTCAACCAAATTCTTTGCAATTTGGTTTTTTGTAGTCGTATATGGTAACAAACCTCCCTCCCAAAAAAAATATTAATATTCGCCCCCTTTAGGGTAGTCCCTATATAACCCCCTTTTTTATATTAAAAAAGTTATCTGATTTGTTCCGAGTTTTGGTTTGGATTCTAAGACATTGTTGTAATCATACCTGCGGAGGATGTCGAGATAAAAAATTAGAACGTGAGGTTTTTGAATGCACTATATAAAACTTCTAATTATGTTTTTTTATGTATTTATGAATATCCATCAATAAACCAGTGAGCGGAGCAGTATAGTCGGACGGGACGGACCATACGATACCCTACACAACTACCACGGAACTCAAATTTTCTGCGGATGTTTATTCCGAGCCTGGGCAATATTTCGTGGTATTGGCATCCTCTTGTCCGATTAGAGGAAAACAGCACCTCTTCCTCACACTGACATATTTTCCGAATATTACGAGTATTCAGTACAGCTATTGTCCAGATTCCCTTTACCGTGGGTTGTGTTGTAATGTTCGGCTTTCATTTGTGGTCTATATATCGACTCGAAAATAACACAAACAATTAAGTTTTCGGTCCACTTCATTCCAAAATTATTATCTGATCATCACAGAAAGTTAAAGGCGTTGTCCTTGACCATAACTAGAAACTTATGGAACATTTCAAAGCGATCAGCGCTATAGTTCCGCGCTCTAGAGTGATAATGGGTTACTAAATAATATACGGATACGGAGATACCTGTAAATATTTAGGTGTAATTCCCACATCCGAGCACATACAACAATATAATTGGTATTAATTTAAAGGTCAACCACTCCTATTGGATATAATATCAATTTCTCGGGTCTATGTCATTAAGGGGTAAATATATACGCTATAGAAAACAAATTTTGTCATTTTTCACACAAAAGTCAGGGTCCATTTGACCCGCTAAATATTGACCAATTTTTATCAAAAGGCATGCTTATTCTTTGGCCCGATCCCCTTCTCCATGCAAAATTTCACGATGTTCGGGCCATTATTGCGGCCTCTGGAGCGACCAGAAAAACCGACAAAAATTTAGTATTTGGTCCATTTCAGCCCATAAATATTGACCGATCTTTATCAAAAACAATAGGAGTCTTCATTGGCCATAACCCATCCTCCATGCAAAATTTCGTGAAGATTAGTCTATAGCTGTGGCCTGTATCGTGTTTACAAATTATAATGGACAGACGGACGGACGGACACATCGACTCAGCTAGTCGAGATATGACGATCGGTATACTTAAAGGTGGGTCTAGGACCAAAATTTCGCGGCGTTACAAACTTTTGGGGCTGCACAAAGTTAAAATACCCTGACAACGTAGTTGTGTAGGGTATAAAAATTACCACTAGTGTAAATTAGCTTCAAAACAGTTTGATCAAACTTTAATCAAAATATTTTGAAATATATTGAAAGAATATTTTGATAAAATTTTTGATACGTGTAAATAGGACTTCAAAATATATTTTCAAAATTTTGATAAGACTTCAAAATGACTTCAATCGTGTAAATGTAAATTATGATACAATTTGTATGCTTGAAACCTTCGGAAAATTTTTAAATGCCAACAAGAGGAAAGAGGAATCCTTGTGGAATTCATGGGTCATTCGCCCTAAAGCCCAGAAATTTTTTAAACTCCAATGTACCAAAAATTAAGCTGTTCATTGTGTGGGGCTATTAAAAACCATGGACGAATAATGAAAGGGTCTGTGAGGAAGATATTATTCACAAGTAATCTGGAATACGAAAGTAAAGCCACTGCCGTAAATACGGCTTAAACCTTCAATAATCCGAGCAGGAGGTTGGTTCTATCAAAACCTCGAAAAATGTCTGAAAATATTTTATTCACACTACAAGATACCAGAGTGGCAAATAAAACCCACTTGGTGGGAAAATATCTCTCAATCCGTCAAACTTATCCGAAAAAGTTTCTGCAGATGTGATTCACCAAGAACCTGAAATGACCAAGTACAACTATTTTGATAAAAATACACGGCTGAATTTTTAAAATTGGGTGAGTCCTTATATGTGGGCTATGTGAAAACGTCGACCTATATCCAACTATTTTGCAACGAAGTTTCTTGGCTTTCTAAGAACCCGGAATATTAAAATTCTGTAAAGATTTTATTCACACTACTAGATTCCGGAAGGCAAATTAATGCCATCATTCGAACAGCCGAAATTTATTCAGGGCCATCTTTGTACTAGGTCTATGTTAAAATTTGGAACTATATCTACAATTTTCTGGACATATGATTTACCAAGAAACCGAAACTACTTCGTTGGAAATATGAATTTAAATATTTTATAATTGGCTCCGTTATGTGGAGGCTATGTCAAAAATGGAACTACATCGAAGTTTTTCTGCAACGAAGTTTTTTCGCTTTCCAAGAATTCGGAATACAACAACAGCAAAATTACAGCCCCTTCGGTGATAAAATACCGCAAAACCTTCATGAGCATGAGGTTAGGATATGCCAAAAAATTGACCTGTATCACAAATTTGTCAAAACAATTATTTTTCATCATCCAAGAAAGTGGCGAGCCGAAAAAATATGAGGTTAAATTTTTAAAAATTGGACGAAGTTTTTCTTCAAAGAAGTTTTTTCGCCTTTCAAGAACGCGGAATACAACATTACAGCCATTTCGGTGTAAGAAAGCCGCTAAAACCTTCAAAATACCGTAAATGAGGTGGAGGATATGCCAAAAAATTGACCTGAATCGAAAATTTTCAGAGAAAATACGTTTTCATTATCCAAGAACCTAGCGATTCAAATTAAAATTAAAGCCACAAAGAAAATGGTGCGGAACTTATATGGGAAGACATGCCATAATATGGAACTAAATCGAATTTTTTTCAGCAATGTGTGTGTGCAAAAATTATAAATATACAATTTTGTTCAGACCAAAAATATATATATATTTTATGGGGAACCCGACAAATCATTCAAAGTATTGCAAATGGAAGACAAATTGAATATACACTCC
The DNA here is from genome assembly GCF_032173495.1 of Musca vetustissima. Classification (NCBI taxonomy): domain Eukaryota; kingdom Metazoa; phylum Arthropoda; class Insecta; order Diptera; family Muscidae; genus Musca; species Musca vetustissima. The sequence continues at coordinate 62,920 of NW_026887578.1, forward strand.
ACCTTATGATGGATGATAAAATTGGAAATTTCTTTTTATAAACTATATTGCAAGACATTCATAATGGAGATCGAGGAGACTCTCTATACACTAAAATTCCCAACGAATCTAATAAGACGACCTTCGTTAGAATATTTGGATGGGATTAACTTACAATATGAAGTGGAGGATTCAAAAATTGAATATATATATCAAGTACTTAAGAGGTAATCGACCAACAACCCTCGTAACTTCCAATGATCCATTTCAATAGCAACTAGATGAATGCAATTATATGAGAAAAAAAACAACCAGTCAAAGCAAATACTTTGCATAAATAACTAATCTCATTTCTCAGACAATACGGTTCGGCACATACATACATATCTATGATAAATAACATTTTATGCTAAATAAAGTCTAGAGAGTAAATCAGCAACAACAACAAAAATACAACACACATTGTTGAAATTAGATGGAAGATGGAAAAATAGCTGCCGACATTGAATACAAATCAAGTTCAATGACATGATAATGTTATGTTGGAGGGTATGACAGACCATCGAAAGAGGTAGGAGAAGAGGAGTAGGAGGAAATTGTTAAAAACAAATACATTTGTTTCAGCCTACAGTTTTGAGGGGAGGATTTATGGATATAAAATCATTAAAATCTATTTTATTTTCAAATGTCAAATGGACTAAACGAAGGCCTGCCTGCAAACCTGACAATGATGTCAATGGCAGTGATGATGATGATGCTGCTGCCAAAGACTACACCATTGACAACAACTATGGGAATCTGCAATACTCTAGAAAAAGGGGAGTACGGACAAGTCTCGACTATCTATCCATCTGATGCAGAGGGGAGTCAAATAAAACAAAGACAATTTATGATACTTATCAATGGCACTTAATCGATTTATATACACCATTAAGCAAAACAATCGTATAAATGTCCAAATGATCACTTGGCTGGATGTTAACGACGAATTATACGCAATGCCAACAACAAAGCGGCGAACCGAACCAGCGAACAATCGAACGAACCAACGAACATCAGCCTCATCAATCTGATGACTTTGACTTTGTTTGGCTACCGATGTTGGTTTGGTTGGTTGGTTAGTTGGTAGTGACAATGCAACAACGTCCATTGGACATTTGCTTCTGTTGCACCCATCGACAACAGAAACAACAACAATTACAACCACAACAATCAAATGAACAATTCAAGAGATCAATCGATCGATCGTCGATGTGCTTGCTCCAATGAAATGCTAAATAACAAAAGAAAACCAAACAACAATGGCAAAAAATGGTTGACAACAATTGAAAAAGTCCAACAAAATCAAATCAAAGGAAATTCAACAAAAAGTACAAAATAAAAAAAAATTAACAACTTACAAACCAAAACATCAGAAAAAAGGAGGCAACAACAACAACTCGAAGACACCACATATTCCGACAATTGTATGTAATTCTTAATGTGAAATTTCACTTTCTTTTGTGACGACAGCAACGACGAACGACAACGGCGAATATTGTTGATGTTACTTTGTATGTATTATCGTTTATTCAACAACAACATCAACCACAATGCCAATGACAACAACGCCGCCACCACCACCAACAACAGCAACTACAATGGGGATGTCAACATCTACATAATCCTGCACTCTGGTCAGTGGGAATTTCATAATATTTAATTTTGAAACTCCTGCGACATTTTTAAGTGTTTGGTGCCTTTTTACAGCCTCTTACGTACAGAAAATTCTGAGTTATAAATGTTCGGAGGTGGATGTTTCTAATAATAACAGTTTCAATGACCTATAGAAAACCAGTATGGAGAGTTCAAAAGTCGGTCGGGGCTGACTGTATGATACCCTTCACCACTTTGGGTACATACAAGAGATGCTCATATGTACAATTACCTTTAGATATAATAGATATGGCATCTTTGGAGAACTATTGAAATGGAATTGGACGAAATTAACTACGTGAAGATATTTGAACTAAATTGAAACAACCCATACACATACTAACCTGCAGTAACTTTAATACGGTATGCAACATTTTGTCTCAATCGGAAAATATTGACTGTATAGAGCTTCATTTACAAAAAATCAGAGCGATATCTAAATCTGAACCGGTTAAAAAAACTTCTCATACATCAATCTGGGCCTAATTCAGTACTCTTTCCAAATTTTGTCTCAATCGGATCAATATTGGGAGTTTGGTGCACCATTTACATAAAATCGGACGAAACTATATATGGGAGCTATATCTAAATCGGAACCGATTTTAACACAACTTGACATATATCAATCTATACATAATTCAGTACTCTGTGCAAAATTTTGTGTCAATCGGACAAATATTGGGAGTTTGGTGCACCATTTACAAAAAAAAAAAATCGGACGAAACTATATATGGGAGCTATATCTAAATCTGAATCGGTTTCAATAAAACTTTGCATACGTTAATCTGGACCTAATTCTCTGTGCAAAATTTTGTCTTAATCGGACCAATATTGGCAGTATGGTGCTCCATTTACATTAAATAGGACGAAACTATATATGGGAGCTATATCTAAATCCAAATCGATTTTAACACAACTTGGCATATATCAATCTAGGCCTAATTCAGTACCCTGTGGAAAATTTTGTCGCAGTCGGATCCATATTGGGAGTTTGGTGCACATAAAATCGGGAAAAAAACTATATATGGGAGCTATATCGAAATCTGTACAGATTTACTAAAATTTCATCAAAATCGGACTATAAATGTGACCTGTACAAAAATACATGGTCGGACGGACAGACGGACATGCATAAATCGATTGAGAAAGTGATTCTATCAATATTCTCAAAAGGAACCATGGGCCTCGATTCCTTCTGCCTGCGTTGAATTCGACTGAAATTTTGAACGGGCCTATAATCTTCAAAATACGGAATAATAGCCTTTACACTTACATAGAGGCTATCGTTCGGTTGAAAATGTGCCCTTACTCCCCAAGATACGTTTCGGTTAAAACCGTTTCAAAAAAAAATAACCAAAAGCGGGACCACTGAATGTATTCACAAACATTGACCTATATAGAACATTTTCTTTACCAAGAACCTGGAATGCCTAATACAGACTTTTCGGTTGGAAAATGTGGCGAAAAACCCCAAAATATCGAAAATTGGGTTTAAAAATGCGGTCATAAGGGTCAAAATACAGAAAATTTAACAGGACTTCTATATGACGGCTATGTCAAAACATGCACCTATGATAACAAACTGTTTATTTTCAAATGTATTCAAGCCTCCAAATCCCCGAAATGACAAAGTTGAGCGTTTTTGTTGAAAAATTCGTCGAACCCCTCAAAATTCCGAAAATTAGGCGGAACCTTCGTATATCAGTACCCAATGAACCAAAAATACTTAATTACAGACTTTTCGGTTGGGAAATGCAGCTAAAACCGTTAAGGGACCTTAATGTGGGTGCTTGAAAATGCACTCACAAGGCTTAAAATACAGAAAATTGGGCGGGAGCTTTATAAAAGGGCTATATCAATACATGAGCCTATTATGCTCATTTTCTGCGCAGATGCATGTCAGACCCCGCCAAAACCCCGAAATGCCAAATTAATTGAGGCGACAAGTCTCAAAGTACCGACAATTGTGCGGGACCTTCACATAGAGGCAATGTCTAAACGAGGACCTGTATTGATAATTTTCTAAACTTTCGGTTGGAAAATGTGGTAATATGCCTCAAAATAACGAAAATTAGCTCTGGGGGCTATGTCAAAACATCGAGGAGTATTGATCATTTTCTGAATAGATGTAGGTCAGCCTTCAAAAACCTGGAATATCAAACTGCAGACATTTTGGTTGGAAATGCGCTTAAAACCTTTCACATTCCCAAAAATGAGCCGATATCGTTCTATGCCACGACTATATAAAAAAATCTCTGTGAATAAGTTTTTTTACACACCAAGAACTCAGAATTCGAAATTACGGTTTAAAAGTGAGATGTAATCCTTCGAAGCATATTTTTAAATAGATATAGTGGAGGTTTGCCATCTTCAGACGTTATCTAGATTCCATAAAACTATTATGATCTGTATATTTTTACTGAATTTCTCAAACTTTTGACCGGTACACCCGACATTAGAGCATGATGTAGGTATACCTTGTGTGAAGTTTGAATCAAATTCGATACTTCATTCCAGTGTAATCTTGCACCCAGTCAACTGGACGGTCGGATATTTTGGTGTTGTTAGGATGTGATACAACTAGAGAACTTTCAAATGATTTTTGACATTATCAACTTCGAAAAATATTTTTGAGAAACTTTTCGGTAAGCATTATACCACACAACCTTTCAAAAAAAAAAAAAAAAAACTTCTATAGCTGGGATTTCGTTGACGTTACAACCAATATCATTAAAAACCGTGTAATTTGCTGATTTATACAAATCGACAGATTTCCAGCTGAAATCGTTCAGGCTTACGAAAACTGTCCTCAATTCATGTAACCACTGTCAGCGCCTATGTACGAAGACTACAACGACGACAATATCAGTGTCAATAGTTTGTGGTAGTAGCTCACCCACTTACATTTTCATCATGATGCCACATGATCTGCAGCACGGCCATCATCCCAAGAAACCCCCTAGACACCAACGTATAGGAGACATTGTGGCAATCATGTATGTAGGAATAAATGCAACAACAACAACAAAATGTATGCGGGACACATGTGCTGTAAGCCACATATCCATTCCAAACATTACTAGACACATTCGTGGAATAGACATACTGCAATAGGTAGAAAAAGAAGAAGCAAAAAAACTAAACATTTACCAGCTACAACATCTGATATAAAGCGTGGAAAGCAGCTCATCAGTATGGAGCATGAATCTAAAAGACTACTGCTGCTCATGGCTTCTCCATTGAATTAGCATTGCTCCGCTTTGATGCTGACTTTTTTGCTCTTGTCGTTTGTGTTTGTTGTTGTCGCTTTCGTATTGTTCATTGATGCCGTAGCTGCTTCTGCTGTTGCCCGCTGCCAGCTAATGTACATTGACCTCTAAGCGGCAAAAATGGACGTTTGTTGTTTGTTATTGTTACGATGGACCGACCATGTTGCCATTTCATAGATAGATTGTTAAGCCGTTGTCTTAGTAGCATTTACTGCTTGTAAGTATTTTGGCTACTGTGACATGATCCATCCAGCCAGCAAGTCAGTTATCCTGCTAGGAAAAAAGAAACAAACAAAAAAGTAGGCAATAATGCGAACAACCGCAATAACAGCGCTGTCGTCTTCGGAAGGCAGCCAGCCAAACAATTTTCGCTAAAATGCTAAAAATGGCAATTTCTTGCAACAAATCAAGGTGACTGGGCATCAAGATAAAATGCGACATAACAAACGATTTAAACAACGTTCCGTTTCGTTTTCGTTTGTTAGCGGACGACAAAGCTTCTCCCAATATGTATTAGGAGAATTACAGAGGCGGATTATAAGAATTCTATTAGGTCGACGAGGAAAACCTTTTTATTTTCACGTATTTGTATTTAGAAGATCCATAAAAGGTTCTAGGCAGTCACAGTCCTATTATTGTGGGTATTTCAATATCAGTAAGCATGAGTTATTAAAAAATCGTTATTTAAAAATCGTATTTTAAGGATCAGCTATCATTTAAGCGTGGATTAAAAAATTTCATTATTTACCTGATTTTTAAAGATACGCAGAGCTCATGACGTGGATTTAGCAATATTATAGATTCGTGGATTTTTAAAAAAAGAGTTTTTAGGGTAAAAATATTTTCATAAGGATACAATAAGGTATTGTTGCTTTGTGTAACCCCAAGAGTTTATAACGCCGCGAAACATCTCGACTAACTGAGTTGATATAGTCATGTGTGTCCGTTTGCCCATTATAATTTGTAAACACGATACAGGCCATAATTATGGACCAATTGTCAGGAACATTTTCATGTTGGATGGATTCTGGCCAAAGAAGACCCTGATCGTTTTTATACCCCTTACCATACTGTGGTACAGGGTATTATGTCTTTGTGCATATGTTTGTACCAGGCAAAAGGAAACGAAATAGATACATGGTTAGTTTTGAGAATATGCATAGAATCACTTTCTAAGTGGATTTATACATGTCCGACTGTCCGTCTGTCCATGTTAAATTGTTAACAAAGTACAGGTCGCCTTTATGATCCAAATTGGATGACCAAGGACGAACCCTATTGAAATTGGGAACATCGGTTCAGATTTAGATATAACTCTCATATATATTTTCGTCCGATTTAATGTAAATAGTGCACCAAAGTCCCTATATATCTTTCGATTTCCAAAAAATTTTGGCACAGTAGTTCCAGAATGATGTGTGCCAAGTTTCGGTTCAGATTTAGATATAGCTCCCATATATATTTTCGCCCGATATAAGGTAAATGGTGCACAAAAGTCCCTGCATATCTTTCGATTTGCACGGAATTTAGCATAGAGTACTGAATTAGTTTCAGAAGAAATCGGTTCAGATTTAGATATAGCTCCCATATATAGTTTCGTCCGATTTAAGGTAAATGGAGCACCAAAGGTAATTGGAGCACCAAAGTACTGAATTAGTTCCAGAATGATGTGTGCCAAATTTCGAGAAAATCGGTTCAGATTTAGATATAGCTCCCATAAATAGTTTCGTCCGATTTAATGTAAATGGGGCACCAAAGTCTCTATATATCTTTCGCTTTGCACGAAATTTGGCATAGAGTACTGAATTAGTTCCAGAATGATGTGTGCCAAATTTCTAGAAAATCGGTTCAGATTTAGATATAGCTCCCATAAATAGTTTCGTCCGATTTAATGTAAATGGGGCACCAAAGTTCCTATCATTGTATTTGCACGAAATTTGGCATAAAGTACTGAATTAGGTCCGGAATGACGTGTGCCAAGTTTTGAGAAAATCGGATAAATGGGTCTTCAAAGTCTCTATATTTATTTCTATTTGCATAGGGTACTGAAATCGGTTCTAAATTAGATTTAGCTCCAATATATTTTTTCCATCGATTTAAGGTAATATATATCATTCGATTCATTCGATTTGCACATGATTTCGCATAGCGTACTGAATAGTGTCTAGAATGATGTTTGTAAAGTTTCCTGAAAATCGGTAAAGATTTAGATATAGCTGCCATATATATTTTCGCCCGATTTAAGGTAAATGGTGTACGATAATCCCTATATACAATTCGATTTGCACGAAATGTGGCATAGCGTACTGAATCGGGTCTAGAATGGTGTGTGTAAAGTTTCGTGAAAAACGGTTCAGATTAATATATAACTCCCATATGTATTTTCTTTCGATTTTATGTAAATTGTGCACTAAAGACCCAAAGTTTTTCCGATTGGCACACAATTTTGTACAATGTACTAAAGTTAATATAAATTAATATCTGACAAGTTTCGTTGAAGCCGGTGCATATTTAGATATAGCTCCCATATATATTTTCGTTGGATTTTAGGTAAATGATGCACCCAGTGACACGAAAAAAAACGTATTGAATTGAGACTAGAATGACGTTATTTCGTTTTATTGAAAATGGTGCAAAGCAGATACAGCTCCATATATATTTCAAACGGGTGTCTGATTGAGATTAAATTTTGAAGAGTACGCAAACCTAAACTTGCCCGAATGAAATGGAATTTAGCATAGGTTCCAGAAATGCATACAGATTACATATTCAAGTTTGTTAAATTTCATGTCTGTTAGGAGACATATGCAGAAACCAAATTGGTGAAGGGTATCATATAGTCGACCCGGTCCGACTTTACTGCTTTCTTTACTGGTTGGTAATGAGTCGTTAATATTTAGAGGATGAAATGGATCAACATTTTATTTTTGCTGTTTTTTCTGGTCAGATTGAAGGCCCCATATATGACCCGAACATCACGAAATTTCGCACCAGGAAGGGAATCTGGCCAAAGGATATGCTTGGCTGTTTTATTGAAGATTGGTCAATATTTAGCGGGTCAAATGGATCTACAGCCGCACAAAAAGCACGGTATAAAGAGAAAAAAGTCAAGTGTTTTAACAATTTCCATATCTATTATGAACACATGTTAAATTTTTTTCGATCTGGCAATTTCTTCATATAGAAACAGGTGTTTAAAAAAGACCCATCCACTTTTTTTACAATGGAAGAATTAGAAATGCGTACTTTCATTGTTAAAAAAAATTGCAGATGCGTCTGCGCAAATGGACCCTGACTTTTGTGTGAAAAATGACAAAATTTGTACTCTATAGTATATATATTTACCCCTTAAGGACATAGACCCCGAGAAGTTGATAGTATATCAGATTAAGATATATATATTTCCGTCAGATTTAATGTAAATAATGTACCAAAGTTCTAATATTGCATAGATCGATTGATTTTAAGTAATTGACGAACCAAGGAACCAATATATGGTTGATAGGAACAAAACGTACTGAAATTAGTATAACCCAACTTGTGACAAGTTTTGTTGAAATCGGTTCATATTTGGATATAAATTCCACATATATTTTCGTCCGATTTTAAGTAAACGGTGCAAATGGTGTTTGTCAAATTGACATGACATTTTGCACAGATTTTCGTGGAAGTTGTGTAGGGTATCATATGATCGGCCCGTCCAACTATACTGCTCCGCTCACTGGTTTTATTTTAATTTACTCATAGGATGTCAGATCTTTCATATCAAAAATTATCAATATCGGTTTACGGTACATACAACGGTACCTAATCTTTTTCCGGTATATTGATGGCTTTAGTCGCGTTTTCCCACCAATTTGGTATAAAGGGTTCATTAAGGTTGACATACAGAAAATTATCAATAGAAGTCCATGTTTTTACATTGTCGCCACATATATGTAATGCCCCATTGTCAGTGTTTCGCCGCATTTCCTATTGTAGTGGCTGTCATTTGGCATTGTAGGATATTGGAGGTAAAACTAATTTTTGTGGAAAATTGTCCACATAGGTCGAAGTTTCTACATAGCCCCCAAATAAAGGCCAAATCCAAATTTCGGTGTTATTATGTTTTTAATCGAATTTTCTCATCGAAGTGACACTAATTTGGAATATCACAGACTTATAAGCGTAATTTTTTAAATCTTTTTATTTACAGGAGTCCAGCTATGCACGGCAACATTCCCTTACATTGATACCTTCAAAAGTTCGCCCCTGTTCAAATGTATTACAAATTTCATCCCTGCAGTTTGTTTCGAAGATGTTTTCAATTTCAGTTTCGTTTTCATTTGCCCAATGTTTTCGCTTTTTTGTCAGTTAAATTTGTTGTTGTTGTTTTTTATTTCTTTCGAATACAGTTGCTGGCTGTGCACTTTTGAGCTTACCAATTGAATCGATGTGCTTTGGAAAGAAGCAAAATAGAAGCTAACAATCGGAATATACTATGCGCCAGGGCCGCCGAATTAGACAATGAGTCAGATGTCGCACTTTTCATTTGGTGATGACAACAATGAAGACAACCGTTAATACCAAATTAGGTTAAGCTGAAAAAAACAAACAAACAAAATACCCTGTAGCTTTGTCTTTTGGTGTGAGTGTGTGTTGGTGTAAGTATTGGGGTTTGTGTCTTGTGCCTTCCCAACAACCACCCAAAATTACACAAAGTTGATAGCAGCCATAGTAAAACCTAATCCAATGTTGTTAAACAATTGCAACAAGGTCATGACCCCAACCTCTCTCTACGGTGACATGAAATCTGTGATAAATTTAAATCACAATAAATTCAAAGTATGCAAAAAAGGATGTTAATGATTTGTTAGGACCTGACCGATTTTACTTTTGGGATAATTAGGGACAATATATATTTACAAATTGTATATTTATAAATGGAAACCCAAAAATACCATATTACAGGAAATACGTGTCAAAATACAGAGTATGTACCGATACCATAACATGGAACAATATATTCCTTAGTAGGAAAAATTATCACCCATTTTCTTTCTAGAGAAAGTGGATAAAATCAGCAAGATACCGAAAAAGGGGGGACATGAATTCTATGTGAACAGGCCAACATTAATAATTTTTGGTAGGAATATTTGCTACACAATAAGAACATAATACATCAAATTACAGCCAATTCGGTTAAAATATAGCCAATATTGGGGGTGTCGTTAAATAATGACTACACCAAAACTTGTACCGATATATATTTAATTTCCAATTACAAACAATCTGGGAGTAGGAGAAATGTATATGCAAATTTTCAAAGTTCTATTTTAGAATAAGAAGGCCTCTATATAATTGTACACTGATCATTGTATGATTTGAAATTAGTTTTTATCTTTCGAGTCGAGCTTAATTATCGAAGTTCAAAAACAATATTCATACTAAAAAAATTATTTGGTTACCGATGAATACATCTCGGTATTGTAGACTGTATATGAAAATGTGAAAAACCGAAATAACATTTATAGCCGAAATAATAACGGATTATGGAATTTTTTATTTGTTCCGTCTTCTTGTCCTACTACTCGTCAACGTTAGGACAGGCGAACAAGTAAAAGTTTCATTCCAGAGTCTCTCTATCTGTGTGTGTGCTTCACCATAATTTATGGATTTCAAAATAGCCAGAAGTATTTATTGAAATTTCTCTTCACAAATTGGCACATCAACTGCGTATTTCGTTGTTTCCAAAATGATTTTGGCAAAACTTTTCTGTAGTCCCACTAACAAGGAAGGCTTTGACTGACCACATTTGATTTCGATTGGTTGGTGTGGGGGAGAGGGTAGCTGATGGCATAAAGCCAAATGAATAAAATGCGAACAAGTGCCATAATGGGTTACGAACGCGCACTTGAATTGTGTTAACTAATCTGGTCATACAAGTGGCAACATGAAGAATGGCGCCCAATAAGTAATGTAGGAATTTATTTTATAACCGTATATGACGACAACGACGAAGAAGAATATAACGATGATGATGTCGAAGAGAATATTATGCGATCAATTGATCACAGCACCCTCTTCTCCACAGCCAGCACATAAATCTTCATAACCACAAGCACAATTTATGATGATATTGAACAGCAAAAAAATGCCAAGATTGCCGTTAAAAGTTCGTTTCAAAGATGCCGGCAGTTCTGAAGTCATCCATCTAGCTGTCCACTTGCCAATGGCAAAGGAAGAGGAATGAGCAGCAGAAATAAACTTTCATTTTCAAATCAATGTTGTCTGGTATCTGCCAGATTGCCAGAAGAAGAAGAAAAGACAGCCAGGTTGTCTGTTTATTTTCTTCTACTTTTTTCATTTTTCTGTTGTTGTTGCTCTTGGATGTGGCCTGTTTGGTCTACCTGCTGCCTGGTTTAAGTGTTCGCTCATCGATAACACGGTCACACACAGAGTTGAGTCAGAGGAAGAAGCAGAAAAAAAATCGAAAATCCGATGATGTGAACGAAATGAAAAGTGAAAATTTAATTGAATAAATCAAAATACTTGCGATTATTCGGACATAACAAAAACTCCACCGCCGATAAAAAACATTTAACGCACAACTAGCTGAGAAGAAAACAGTGGTTTATATTAAGTTTACAGTGGAATATATGGGAATTAAATAAAATCGATTAAAAACAACAGTAAGGAAAGTAGTAAAGTCGGACGGGGCCGACAATATGATACCCTTCACCACAATGGGTATATTAAACAGGACTATTAACATGAAATTGGATGAAATCAAATATGTGATATTTATCTAAATGTGAATCTACCTAGATCTATCTATAAAGTATGTAAATCGACTTCAAACAAATATAAGTAGGTCATCCGTTGGGCTATGTCTGTACTTCAAGAAAACGCAACTACATAATTATATGCTCAATTTTGTACGTTGTTAATCTGACTAACATGAGGAGATTGATGCCCAATTTACTTGAAATCGGGCGAAAATATATATGGAAGCTCTATCCAAATATTAAGTGATTTCAAACAAACTTTTCACAGGTTAGTTTATACTAATTTCAGAACGTTTTGTTCCTATCAGCCTATTGGTTTCGTGCAAATCGACGAAACTATATATCGGAGCTATATCTAAATCTGGATCGATTTTCACGAAACATGGCAAACATCATTCTAGACCTGAATGATTAGGCTGTACCAAATTTCGTGCAAATCGAAAGGTTTATAGGGACCGTTTACATTAAATCGATTAAATATATATATATGGGAGCTATATCTAAATCTGAACCGATTTTTCCCAATTTCAATAGGGTTCGTCCTTGGGCCGAATAAGTGACCTATGCCAAATTTTATCTAATTCGGATCGTAAATGCGACCTGTACTTTGTTTACAATTTAACATGGACAGACAGACTGACGGACGGACGGACATGCATAAGTCGACTTAGAAAGTGATTCTATGCATATTCTCAAAAGGAACCATGTGTCTATCTCGTTTCCTTTTGCCTGTTACAAACATATGCACAAAGACATAATACCCTGTACCACAGTGTGGTGAAGGGTATAAAAACACAAAGTTTCTGATATATATATATATATATATATATATACGGTCCGATTGACAAATAATCAATAGATAATGAAATGAATGACTAAAGTAAGGATATTTAAAATCAGCTATCCAAAAGGAACAATTTTTGATGCAGTAATCAAAATAAATACGGAAGAATCTCAAAATATATCAATATTTTTTTCAAGAACCATCAAAACAGAGGACAATAAATATTCTTTGTCAAGAACCTAGTGAAGGATTTTTTAAAACTATTTTTTCAAAGACTAGTGGTAGTCTTTGCCTTCTGGACATGGACTTTTTAACAAAACATATCCAAAAAACCTTAATCATGAATTTTATAAACAATTGTTATAAAATTCCTGAGGCTATGTTATAAAATTCCTGAGGCCACAGTTCTGGACCAATCCTAACGAAGTTTTGCATGTAGGGCGGGTTCTGACCAAAGAAGACCCCTATTGATTTTGGCTAAACACTTTTTTGTCTGTTTTTCTGGTCGCTCAGGAGGGCACCCGAACACCACCAAATTTTACACCAGGAGGGGAAGATCGGGCAATATTTAGCGGGACAAATGGACCCAGACTCTTGTGTGAAAAATGACAAATTTTGTATTCAGGGCGTATATTTTACTCCCGAAGGACAGAGACCCGAGAAATTGATAAGATATCCAGGAGGATTTGTTGTCCTTTAGATTGATACCAAGAACTCTTGAAGATATAGCCGATTTATTGTGTCAGCATCAAGTGACGGCTAAAGGGTTTCTCAAACTTTAAACGCGTTTTTCTCTTTTGCGAATGGCGGGCACGATAACTCAAAAACTAATAACCCAATCTTTTTCAAATTTTTACACGTTTCTCTGTGAGTGTATAGCTATCGTATTAACTAGGAAAAAGCCAATCGATGAAGATCTTCCTTATTTTTTAACTTGGTTTTTGGTCAAAATTCGGCGATTTTTCAAAAATATTCTTTCAAAGGTCCTCCATTTTGTTAATTTTAGAGCGAAGTCAATAATCCTAGTTCATACGAGAGCCAGACATGTACTCTTTCTAACACCGTTGGAATTTTCTGATTCCGATGTTCCAGTGAGGTGTTATCATGCCCGCCATCAAAAATAAGGACTTTTATATAAATACAAAACACAACAACAAAGCAATAACAAAATTTTTTTGTAAATTATGTTTCTTCTTTTTTAAATCTTCAAATATATATGTGCAAAGTTATAAACCTTAACAAGCATTGGTATTTACCAGCCCATTGAAAATCTTGAAATATTAAAATCGGTGGGGTTCCCTTAAATATTAAAAGGTGTCTGTGTGTTGTAATATTGTTTAGTATTAGCAGATTTTGTCTGTATCTGAGACCATTATTATTGTTTAGTATCTAGAGACCATTATTATATACAGAACATTACAAAATTTACACGGTTTTTCCAAACACTTGGAACGGCTGTTTAGATGATGATCGGTCAATAATCCAAGGGTCAAATCTTAAAGTGACCAAATTTTATTTTATTGAGGGAAAACAAGACTTGGGAAATATGTCAGGGTTACATAATCGGTTAAGAGAGTGCAGTTGTGTAGGGTATCATATGGTCGGCCCAGTCCGACTATACTGTTCCGCTCACTGTTTTTTAGTAGGAACATTTTCTTCCTAGCGAAAACTCAAGATAATGAACTACAGCTAGTTAGGTTGGAAAAGATGCCCAAAGAAGTAAAATACGAAATATTGGGCTTGTTGCAGCCCTAAGAGTTTGTAACGCCACGAAATATTGGTCCTAGACCCACCTTTAAGTATACCGATCGTCATATCTCGACTAGCTGACTCGATCTAGACATGTGTGTCCGTCCGTCCGTCTGTCCATTATAATTTGTAAACACGATATAGGCCACAGTTATGGACCAATCTTCACGAAATTTTGCATGTAGGATGGGTTCGGCCCAATGGGTTCGGCCCTATTGTTTTTGGTAAAGATAGGTTAATATTTACGATGTGAAATGGACCAAAAACTTAATTTTTGTCGGTTTTTCTGGTCGCTCTAGAGGCCGCAATTATTGCCCAAATATCTCGAATTTTTACATTGAGAAGGGGATTGGGCCAAAGAATAAGCATGCATGTTTTCAAAACGATCGGTCAATATTTAGAGGGTCAAATGCACCCTGACTTTTGTGTGAAAAAATGAAAAACATTTTATTCTATGGCGTATATATTTGCCCCTGAATGACCAAGACCCGAGAAGTTTATAGTGTGTTCACGAGGAGTAGTTGACCTTTAAATTGACACCAATTACTGTACTCGGATGTGGGAGTTACACGTAAATATTTACAGGTGCTTACGTATTAATATATTATTTATTAACCCATTACCACACTAGAGGGCGGAAATATAGCGCTGATCTCTTTGAAATGTTCCATGAGGTTCCAGTTATGGTCAAGTACAACGCCTATAGTTTTCGGCGATGATCAGATAATAATTTTGGGATGAAGTGGACCGAACACTTACTTTTTTGTGTTTTTTTTCGAGTCGATCTTTAGGCCACATTGAAAGCCGAACATCACAACACAACCCACGCTCAAAGGAATCTGGACAAGTAATTAGAAGTTCTGTACTGAATATTACTAATATTTGTTGACCTGGGTCAAGAGGGTAAAAATATCGCGAAATATTGCCCAAGTTCAGAATATATTACCACAAAGTTTTCGTGGAAGTTGTGTAGGGTATCATATGGTCGGCCCCGTCCGTCTATACTGCTCCGCTCACTGGTTTTTTAATATATTTTTTAACAATTACCACTGCTACCATAGTGAATTTTTAAGAGCATTTATCATGTTATTGTGGAATTTTTTTTTCAGGTATTCCTTGTGTAAAAATTGACTATTTTAATCCATTATATTACCCAATTTTGGTTTTCATATTGCAGTAAGTATTTATCTCTTAACCACAGTATCTTTATTTCACCGATGATGAGGCGCTATCACGAGTCACTGGTCTGTCTGACAACCTTTGAGACTCATCTTGTGAAATTTTAAAACGCTGATGGTGGTAATGCTTAGTGGTCATATCATAGATCTAATACTGCGCATAATTGAACGTATGAATGCGTAGCACTCTTTTTTTTTTTTTTTTTTTGAAGGCGGCATTTTTTGCCCCAACAAATGAGTGCGGACAAACAAATTTAGTTTTCCCCAGGAATGGAAGAGTTCACATCATATTGTTATTTGAGTTTTGTAGATCTCTCAATCAGTCGCCTGTCAAATGATTGGACATTTGATTGGAGATGTGCTTGACATGCAAGTTTTTCGATTCCAAGGAACACTTGAAAAAAAAAAACCAAACGAAAAAATTGTAAATTTTCTAAAAGGGAATCCATTGGTCTTTCATTCATAATTCGATCAGAGATATTTACATTGTTAACTGCTTTTGCTTCACCATACATTGCAAATGAGCTGTCTAACAAAATTTCGAGAGGGTGAAATGAACAGAAAATGATAAATAAAAGTGTACATTTCGAAAAGACACAGCAAACGAGATGATTTGCTATTATTACCTCCGGCAAATAAATATTTTGTGGCATTGTCATAAAAATGTCCACAAACAAGACAAAAATGAATGGAACCCAACATAAAATGAGTCAATGCAAAAAAAAAAAAAAAAAAACGAAAATGAAATAGCCAGGCCAGCCTCAACTGCTGCTGCCGCGGCTGGACAATTCTGACGAAAATGGTAAAACTCATTTTAATAAGTGAAAATTTTAGCCATGTCCAAATACGTTACGTTTTGGCCAAATGTCTGCAGTGTAGTCAAAATTGAGCATGACAATGGCGCTGCTGCTTCTGCCACTTTTGTTGTCAATGATATTCTCCATAGTCTATGAATGAATTCGACGTAACAAGCGTTTTAAATTAAATGACCAGCAAACAGCCTAAAAAGCCGCCAACATCTGCCAATAGTTGCAGGAAGGCTAGTTGGCTGACAGACTGGCTAGCTGCTTAGTTTCAGCATGCCGAGTCCCATGAAAATATACCCAAAATAATTTACGAAATGCATGATAGATATTAGCTAGCGTTAATATGGAACGTAAAGTGGAGGAGTTTGTGGAATTTATTGCTCACACATTACTGTGACACATTCCCAGCCATAAACATCATGGTCACCATCGGCATCAGCATACATTCTTGCAGGCATCATCTAGGCAATAATGTTTATTTTGTTTTTCCCCCTATGTGAATTTTTACAGAGAAAGAAAAGAGCCTTTGAAATTTTTTATGTATCTTTGTGGGAGGGAATATATTTATAATTTCCTATTACTTTTCAAAAGTAAGCTCATCAATTCAAATAAGTCACTTGCCACTGTAATACAGCTTGTAGAAAATTAAACTTAACAGATGAAATAGCGAAAAATAAACTAAAGCTGAAAGAAACCGACTATGTGATACCTTGTATCAGTATTCTAAGAATCATAGATTAATGATATATATAAAACAGTGAGCGGATCAGTATAGTCGGACGGGGCCGACCATATGTTTGTGGTTCTATATTCTGAGTTGGACAATATTTCGTGATATTTGCACCCTCTTGACCGACTAGAGGTCAACAAATATTACTATATTATACATTCTGTTCATTCCTTCTAATTACTTGCCCAGATTCACTTCACCGTGGGTTTTGTTGTGATGTTCGGCTTTCAATTGTGGCCTATAGATCGACTCAAGGAAAGAAACACACACACACACAAACAAAAATAAGTTTTTGTCCACTTCATCCCAAAATTATTACCTGATCATAACCGAAAATTATAGACGTTGTGCATGACCACAATTGGCACCTCATGGAACATTTCTAAGCCCTCCAGTGTGGTAATGGCTTACTAAATAATATCTGAATACGTAAGCACCTGTAAATATTAATCGATATATGACGATCGGTATACCTAAAGATGGGTCTAGGACCAATATTTCGCGGCGTTACAAACTCTTGGGGCTATAATACCCTAATAACATAGTTGTTTAGGGTATAAATACTACTAATATTCATTAGCCCTTCTAATTACTTGTCCAGATTCCTTTCCCCGTGGGTTGTGGCCTATAGATCGACTTGAAAAAAAAAACACAAAAAATCAGTTTTCCGTCCACTTCAAAACAATCAGCGCTATATTTTCGCCCTCTAATGCACCTGTAAATATTTATGTGCAACTCTCACATCCGAATCCATATTTAAATCAATTTAAAGGTCATCCATTCCTCTTGCATATACTATCAACATCTCGGGTCTATGTCCTTCAGTGGTAAATATATACGCCATAGAATACAAATTTTGTCATTTTTCACACAAAAGTCAGAGTCCATTTGACCCGCTAAATATTGACCGATCTTTATCAAAACAGGCATCCCCTCCCCTTCTCCATGTAAAAATTCACGAAGTTTGGGCGTGATGTTGCGGTCTCTGGAGCAACCAGAAAATCAGACAAAAATAAAGTTTTTGGTCCATTTGATCCCCGATATCAACTGCCCACCAAGATAATGCGATTTTCCACAATTATAAGTTTATATTTACTTTTAAACCTGACAAAAATAAACGTTTCGGTACATGTAATATCCTACATATCATCTGATCTCTATTATGACCCCAACCTGAACTTCATGTAAAATTGTATAGCAATCAGCGCAATATTTCCGCCTTCTAGTGTGGTGATGGGTTACTAAAAACATCAGCATACGAAGACGCTTGTAAATATTTAATTATAACTACCACATTCGAGAAGATACATCACTATAAACTTGATCCTTTCATGATAATCCTTCTGCTGTCAGAAAAACAGACGACATACATAGTTTTTGATCCATTTCAATCCCTAAATATTAACCGAGCATTACCAAAAGCAATAGAGGTCTTCTTTGGTCCAAAACGAACCTACATGCAAAATTGATCCATAACTGTGGCCAGTATCGACTTTACAAATTATAATGTACAGACGGACGGACATACACGAACACACATCGACTCAGATAGAAGAGATATGCCGATCGGTATACTAAAAAGGATCTAGGACCAATATTTCGTGGCGTTACAAACGCTTGGGGCCACACAAAGCTATAATACCCTCACAACATAGTTGTGTAGGATATAAAAATATATATTATGAGAAAAATACTTTATATGTGTTTTATTTTCGAAATCCATAACCCTGTACACAGTCAAAATCGTTTATAATGACCCAATTTATATTGGTCATAACGACATATCCAAAAGTCGCGAGAACACTTCTGCCTATATTTGATAGCGTTTATAATGACGTATCGCTTATAGCGGTCAATTTCGCTGGCCAATTTCTGAGTCGATTTATGCATGCCCATCCGCTCATATAAAATTCCGTCCCATTTGTTGTAAATGGAGTACGAACCTCCCAAAATTTGAGAGACATTAAATTTTGCATTGCATACCAAATTGAGTCTACAAAGACGGTTATATAGTTTTGTATAAATGGGTTTAGGCCGTCGCTATAATCGATTTCGACAGTATATATATTTTTTCTAATTTCACACTTATACTTTTAATAATCCTTACAGCTCAAAAGCCTGTCAATTTCTTCTGTTGTTTGACTTTATCTGATATAGTTCATTTCCATTGCAAAACCACCATGAGTTCCCATAAAAACTTTTGAGCCGGCCTTAACAAAAAGTGACATCTTAAACAAATTCACTTTTATTTGACCTAATGAATTGCCCTTATTAGCAAATAAGGTATTTGTTTTTTTTCTGTGAAGATTTCATTTACATTTTTTCGTGGCCTTAGCTCAAGGGAGTGGCCCTATGCGCTTAGTTGGTCCTGGTCCTAGTCCATCTGCAACAATGGCGTTGCCCTTTTTTTAAGTAGCCACGAAATGAAAACCATATATGTAGGCATTACATAGTCTGGATGCATTTTACAGACACATGCTCATACATACATACGTATCTCTGTATGCTTTGTACGTTGAATTGTTGTTTTGAGGAGCAGGCAGGAGCATATCGACATTAGTGTCGTGTTTTGCTGTGAATCCATAAAAGTGGGTTACTGGCGCTTGTTTTGGTTATAAGATCGTGTCTTTAGATCAGTATCACAAATAGGAAAACGACAAACAATTTCGTTTTGGTTTTATTTTCATTTTCAGTTTCATTTTTGTTTTCAATTTTGTCTTTGTTTTTTGTGCATTTTTTTTTTGCCTGGCAAAGTTCGTAGTTGCAGAAGCTAAGACGATGCCTTATGGTAGATGTATCCCATCGCCTAAACCTAACACCATTGAAGTTTTTAAGCCGTTTTGATATGGGATAACAAAACAAATTGTATTATTTTGTTGTAACAAAATGGAGTAGAAAAGTCCAAGAGTTGATGTGGTGTATTATGGGAAACAATGATCCGAACGACAGTGTGAGCTAAACGCCATCTCTTGATAGGGACGAATTGTTTATACCCTTCAAAAGTTTGTGTGAAACGCAATATAATGATCATGTCAATAAGCCTAAATTTCTTTTTCTTTTTTTTTAAGATATTTTTTTATACCCTACACAACTATGTTGTCAGGGTATTATAGCTTTGTGCAGCCCCAATAGTTTGTATCTCGACTAGCTGAGTCGATCAAGACATGTGTGTCCGCCCGTCCGTCTGTCCATTATAATTTGTAAACACGATACAGGCCACAGTTATGGACCAATCTTCACGAAATTTTGCACGTAGGATGGGTTCTGGCCAATGAAGACCCCTATTGTTTTTGGTAAAGATCGGTTAATATTTAGGGGATGAAATGACCATATACTGATTTTTTGTCGGTTTTTCTGGTCGCTGCAGAGGCCGCAATTATTGCCCAAACAAATTTTTACATGGTGAAGGGGATTGGGTCAAAAAATAAGCATGTCTGTTTTGATAAAGATCGGTCAATATTTAGAGGGTCAAATGGATCCTGACTTTTGTGTGAAAAATGAAAAAAAAGTATTGTATGGCATATATATTTACTCCTGAAGGACAGTATATCCAAGAGGAGTGGTTGGCCTTTAAATTCATACCAATTCTGTATTAAAAATCACAAAATTGTATTCTATGGAATATATATTTTCTTCTAAAGGATATACACCCGAGAAGTTGATAGTATATCCGAGAGGAGTGGTTTCACTTTAAATTGATACCAATTATATATTTACTGGAGTCTACGTATTCTATGTGTGGTACTACCATTAGTAGCGTTGATGATAGATTACTATTGTAGTACAGGATTGATGTGGCTTCAAAAAATCGTACTTATGTGTGCAAAAAGTAATAAATGGTTCTGAATTTGGTACACGTTGTATTTAGGTGAATACAGATACAGCTGGAGTCTTGAAATTGGGAACTAAAATAACTATTGGGGAGTAGGATTGCGATAGTTTTGGAAATTCGTACTTGTTGGTACGAAAAGTACTAAATGACACTAAATTTAGTACAATTTGGATTATGGATGAAAGGATAGAACTGAAAACCTGAAATTGAAGTTACTGTTGAGGATTGAGCTATTGAGACAGCCATGGAAATTTGAATTTAAATGTACGAAAAGTACTAAACGGCGCTTGATTTGGTACAATTTTGATTTGATTGAACGGGGAGAGCTGGAAACCGAAAATTTGGTATTAAAATTATTGTTGGAATGTAAGATTGAGGTAATTTAGGAAATTTGTACTTATGGGAACAAAAAGTACTAAATGTTACCCAATATTTTACAATTTGGTATTTTTATGAACGAATAGGTTTGAAATCCAGAAATTTGGAATTAAAACTTGTGTTGGAATGTAAGATTGAGACATAGAGGTCGTTTTGAAAATTCGTAATTATTTGTACTAAATTTGGTACAATTTAAATTTAAGTGAACGCATAGAGATGAACAACTTTTAGTTGGTATTAAAATTACTGTTAGAGTTCAGGTTGGAGGTAGTGTTGGAAATTCGAACTTATAAGTACGAAAAGTACTAAATGGTTCAAAATATGGTACAATTTGGATCTATATTAACGGATCGACCTGAGATCCAGAAATTTATGACTAAAGCCAGTGAACGAAGCAGTATAGTCAGACGGGGCCGACCATATGAAACCCTACACAACTTTCACGAAAAGCTAACTTTGGATCTATATTCTGAGCTTGGGCAATGTTTCGGGATTTTTTAACCATCTGGGCCAACTAGAGGCCGACAATTATTACCAATGTTCAGTACAGCCATTTTACTTGGCCAGATTCCCTTCACTTGTATTGTGATCTTTTTATTCCCATTGGAGCCTATAGATCGACTCGAAAAAACACAAAAAATTAAGTATTCGGTCCACTTCATCACAATATAATTATCTGATCGTCAAAAAAAATTATAGGCGTTATTCTTGACCGTAACTTGAATTTAATGGAACATTTTAAAGCCCTCTAGTGTGGTAAAACGGGTTTCTAAATAATATCTGAGTACATAGGCACCTGTAAATATTTAAGTGTAACTCCCACATCTGTGACATACCACCATATATTTGGTATCAATTTAAAGGTCAACCACTGCCCATGGATGTACTAACAACTTTTCGGGTCTATGTCCTTCAGGGGTAAATCTATACGCTATTGAATACAAATTTTTTAATTTTTCACACAAAAGTCAGGGTCCATTTGACCCGCTAAATATTGACCGGTCCTTATCAAAACAGGCATGCTTATGGGTGGGTCTAGGACCAATATTTCGCGGCGTTACAAACTCTTGGGGCTGCACAAAGCTATAATACCCTGACAACATAGTTGTGTAGGGTAAAGTTACTGTTGGGGTGTAGAATTGAGATAGTTTTGGATTATTGGTAGGAAAAGTACAGAATGGTACCAAATCTGGTACAATTTGAATTTTGGTGAACAGGTAGAGCTGGAATTCTTAAATGTGTACTTACTATTGCTATTTGAAATCTGAATTAAGGTAGTTTTGGAAATTCGTATATATGTAGGAATAGAGGTGGAATTTGGAATTATAGTGCAACAAATTATGCAGTATTAACAATTTCCTTTCCGCCTACGAAGTAGTATTGGATATTTTCTCAACATTCCTTACTGGTTTATATTTTGCCTTCATACTGGATATAAAATCATCATTCAAAATATAGTGCCCATTAAACGGTACTTCCCTTTTTCAGACTATGGGCACGGTTTTCAACTGAATTGACTGTAATTTGTTGTTTTAGGTATGTATTGTGTATCATATCTTCCTACAAAAATATTATCAATTTCGGTTTATGTCTTGGTATTTTTTGTATTTTGAGGATTTCAAACATGTTTTTCAACTGTCACACGCCATTTCGGGATGTACAATGTGCGTTGAGGAATATATCCTGATTATTTTTGGACTTTTACTCCGAGTTATACAAACGCTATGAT
>NW_026887579.1:0-8567 GCF_032173495.1 Musca vetustissima
ATTCCACAATATAGACTAGCATAATCAAGTTACTAATCTTCAAAATGATCTGCACTCTCAAAAATTAGAAAATGTCGCTTTGTTGATCTTGGTGTTATCTTAGTTAGAATAGATTAGAAATTGCGATTTAACTTACATATCGAGTCTTGTGTTAACAAAGCAAAATCTTTACTAGGATTCATAAAAGGATGGTCTAAAGAGTTTGACGACCTTTATGTGACAAAACGTTTATTTGTTTGTGTGGTTCGCCCTTCATTAGAATACAGATATATTTTATGGAGCCCGTTTTACAACTGTTATTCCAAAAATCTTGAATCTGTCCAAATTCAATTTCTATTATTTGCTCTTAAAGGTTTGCCTTGGAGTACTTATCTCCTACGAAGTACTTATCTCCTAAAAAATCGCCTAAAACGTACTGATCTTCCAACATTACAACGAAGACGTTTAATGCTCAGAACTGTATTTTTAATAAAACTTTACCGTGGCCAAATTGACTTAAAATTTTTAATCAGCGAAATAAAATTTAACGTGCCTTCACGTTTTACTCGTAGCTATATACCGCTAAATCTTCCTTTAGTGAGATCTAATTTTGCAATTTCCCTGTCTGACCCTATACATATTATTAAAAATGCTCTTCTACATATAGAACTATAGAAGACAAGTTTGTCTCCGTTTAAGTAAATTAATTTGTTTTCCGGCTGATGTTTTACTGTAGCCGGAGACTCCCTACATTACTAACCCTCCATAAACCGGATTATGGGTTGTACGCCCTCCCTACGTTATGGTAAGGTGACCCCCGTCGGTCGGCAGGGACGGGTAAGAGTGCAGACAAATGGCAACCCTATGTTAAATTTCAGCGGACGGACATCGCTAGATCGTCTTAGAATTTTATTAACCATGCTTCGGAATCCCCGATTTGGGCCAAATATGCACCGTTTTGTTGTCTGATTTTTTGCCATTTTAAAGGTAACATCATAATGCCTCTCTCGTAGAAGTCCTGCTCTCTATTTGCAAAAACCTCTAGTAGTCGATTTTCACATACCAATTTTTATCATTAAATAAATTATGCAATGCAAGAAAAATGTGATAATCGCTTGGTGCCAAATCCGGACTGTATGGCGGATGCATTAAAATTGTCCAACCAAGCTCCTCAAGTTTCTGGCGAGTCACTGTAGATGTGTGTGGCCTAGCGTTGTCTTGGTGGAACACGACACCTCTCCTGTTGGCCAATTCTGGCCGTTTCTGATCAATTGTTATCTTCAAGCAGTCCAGTTGTTTACAATAGAGATCAGAATTTAGCGTGCTGACCATATGAAGCAACTCATAATAAATAATCCCCTTCCAGCCTCACCAAATGCATAGCAGAACCTTCCTGGCCGTTAGTCCAGGTTTGGCCACCGTTTGAGGTGCTTCACCGCTCTTTGACAACGATCGTTTTCGCACAGGCTTATCGTATGTGATCCATTTCTCATCTCCAATCACCATCCGTTTAAGAAATGGGTCTATCTCATTCCGTTTTGGCAAGGCTTCGCAGATGGAAATTCGACCCATCCTAATTATTCTGTTAATGGGTGTAGCACCAAACATCGAGCTTTGTGTAAATGGTTTAAAACAGTTTTATGACCAATTTGTAGCTCCTGGGCGATGTTACCACTGCTAACATGCCGCTCAACTTCTATCACTTCTCCGATTTTATCGACATTTTCCACGACCGGCCTAATGGATTTATTTTTCCACAACCTAATGTGTTACAAACTGAATGACAAAATTGATATATCTTCCATGCTAAGGTGGAGTGTATAAAAATTAAGGTAAAAGTTCAACACACAGTCGACTTTCATGGGGTATCTGACGAATCTTTCGAAGTTTTGGAAACGAAATGATTAATTTAAGAAAGTATTTTGAATTGCTGGCAGGATATAGCGGCTATACCACAAAGTTGAAATATATATATATATATATATATATTTTTTTTTCTTTACATGAAATTGAATTTTTGTCAAAAAAAAAAAAAAAACAGTAAGGAAAGTAGTATACTCGGACGGGGCCGACTATATGATACCCTTCACCACTTTTGGTATATTCAATATTCATTTATTCCCATTTTTGAAGGACCAGTAAAATGAAATTGGATCCATAAACATTCCATTCTGCAACCTATACAATATTTTTGATTTGGTCAGATATAGAATCGTTTCTTACAATGGGACAAAAACATGTAAATCAATTTAAAGCAAACATCAATCGGACACCCGTTGATTATTTCGATAAATTTCTGATAAACATGAGGAGTTTGGTGCACCATTTGGTAGCAAACGACCTATCTTTGGGACTTTTGTGCACCTTTTACATAACATTAGACGAAACTTTAAGTGGTTATTTATACTCCTTCGAGTCGAGCTTGATGATCTAAGTTTTGCAATGAAAAGGAAAGCCAGGAGAAAAACCTACGTACCCACCATTATGCGACGCGTTTCGGCGTTGGTTAAGCGGCTCATCAGGCATATTGGGCTATGTGGCTTTACAAATGTCGTACGTTGATAACTTGTATTTATTCCGCCCTGATACGAAACTTGCATATACGAATTAAATTCAAATTTGTCAAAGTTCGACATTAGTCTTCATTCTAGGAACAGTCCTTTTCAAAGCAGATTTTTGTTGTAGCGATGGATAATTAATCCACACACCTACAATTGCTTCCTGGTATACACATCCCTGTAGGACTTTCATCAACTAGTTTACAAAATGTTTAGTTATAAAGAAATTATTAATCAACTGATTATAAATTAGCTAGAAAGTCATCTAAGACTCAACCACATTGAAAACAAAAATATGTTCATGTCATCAAAAAAATAACACACGCAAAACAAAAAAACCGTTAGAATTGCATTTCACACAACAACACCGAATGCTAAGATGAAGAAAAATCATTCTGTTTTAAAGTTTCGAGAGTGAAGACGTGTAAATCGTAATTAATTGTAATTGTGTTCTTTAAGTGTGAAATTAAAAATAAATTGGTAAGTGTTTTAATAATATAATTGAAATGTTACCTAGCAAGTCGCATGTAAAAAGCAAAGAGAAGAATATGTAAATATAGAACCACATCATACCAACATCAACAGTAATACATATTTTTTTAATTTGTAGCGCATATACAGAATATTTGTAAAATTTTTAACATAAGTCATCCAATAAAAAACATGGAGTCCCCGCCAAAATCAGTGAAACGCCTCAGCATGAATTTAAGTAAGTAATTTATTATATAAATTAAAAACAACTATTCTAATTCGAATTTTAATTTCACTATATTTCAGATGTTCATCAGCCTACTTCACAGGAAAATATGGCTTTGCCGAACTGCCCTTCTTGCAGAAACCTCTAGGCGACGGTGGACTCCAAATTTACTGAATTAAATAGTAAGTATAGAAAATAATAGAACTAAATACGTATTTTTAAACTCTTCACCATTTCAGACAGCATAAATGCGTTGAAGAGTGCAATCCAACATCAGAACGAACCAATCATATATGGAGAACAAAAATGTAAGGAAATATTTCCCCGTCAAAACGGTTGAGGATTTATTTGCCCTCAATAACGTTGTAGATGAAGACAATCTGACTGATATACGTAAGTATTTATTTTCCCTTTTTAAACGTTATTTTTATTATTTTTTGAATTTTTTCACAGGTAAATTCAATGGCGAGGTTACTTAAAGGCAAATTACAAAAAACACTGCTGGAAATATTTGCAATAATTAATTTTCTGTGATAAATTATTTATTGGACATATTTTATGTATTTCCACCTATGTATATAATTTTCGAACTATTTATAATAAAATATATTGAATTCTAAACTGAATATTGTATATTGTATTGGTATAATTACAAATTAGCCAAGTTAAGTTAGTAAATAGTTATATTAACATATACCAACTAATAGTCATTTCGAAAATTCTACATACAAATTAATCTCTTTTAGATCGATTACTCTCTCCATTTTTTTAATCTAACTATAAATCTGTCAAAAATAACTAGTTTGTAACCATTTGAAAAGGTACTGACTACTACCGCGATCATCGCCATGTAAAAATAGTCAGTTGGTTCAAAGAAAAATAATCGATAAATGGACTAGTAGTGACTATTTTAAAATTAGTTTAAAGTTAGTTTAAAATTGGTTCATTTCCCTACAGGGATGTTTTTGCTCAACCGTTTTTGGAAGTGTTGATGGCTCAGAACGTTAAGCGGTCTTGGCAACATTTGTGTTGCTCTGAGGACCTAGGTTCGAGCCCTAGCCGTGCTCGGCTGAAATTAATTTTTGTTATTTAAATTTTGCCTTGTAAGGGCAGTGATCATTTGAAAGTAATTTTAAGTGGTTATTTATACTCTTTCGAGTCGAACTTGATGATCTAAGTTTTGCAATGAAAAGGAAAGCCAGGAGAAGAACCTACGTACCCACCATTATGCGACGCGTTTCGCCGTTGGTTAAGCGGCTCATCAGGCATATTGGGCTATATGGCTTTACAAATGTCGTACGTTGATAACTTGTATTTATTCCGCCCTGATGCGAAACTTGCATATGCATAGACGAAACTATATCTAGGAGCTATATCTAAATCTGAACCGATTTCAACGAAACTTGCCACACGTTATGTTATAGTATCTTCCGAACGTTGTGCAAAATGTTGTACCAATCGGACCCACCTGGGGAGTTTTGGTGCAGAATTTATATCTAACTTCTAGGTTATACTAATCAGACAAAAATATATATGTAGAAGCTATATCTAAATCTGAACCGATTTCAAAGGATCTTGCCAGAGATAAATTTATATTAACTACAGTTCATTGTATAAAATTGTGTGGCAATCGGACAAACTTCGGGTCTTTAGTCCACAATTTACATAAAATCGGAAGAATATATATATATATAGGAGCTATGTCGATATCTGAACCGAAAATTAGCACACATCATTCTATACCTTATTCAGTACGTTATGACAAAGTTTGTGCAAATAGTAAGAAATATAGGGACTTTGATACACCATTTACATTGAAACGGACCAAAATATATATGGGAGCTATCTAAGTCTGGATCGATTTTCAGAAATCTAAACACAGACAATTCTAGACTTAATTCATTACGCTATGCCAAATTTCGTGCAAATCGAAAGATATATATGGACTTTGGGTCACCATTTACATTAAATCGGACGAAAATATATGGGAGCTATATCTAAATCTGGACCGATTTTCGGAAAACTTGACACACATCATTACGCTATGGCAAATTTCGTGCAAATCGAAAGATAAATAGGGTCTTTGGTACATCATTTACATTAAATCGGACGAAAATATATATGGGAGCTATATCTTTGCCTGTTACAAACACATGCACAAAGACATAATACCCTGTACCACAGTGTGGTGCAGGGTATAAACATCTGAAAAGAAAATAAAACAATGAGAGTACATCTTCAACTCAAGAAAACAAAATCTGGCGAAAGTTGTTTAGGTACATTGTAATATGTTTAATCTTAGGTACTCTGCTATACAAAGTAGTATTTCTCATGTGGTGTGAAAGTGTCATTATTGAAGATATCCCATTCACAATTTTTGGGCTATGGGTAAACGTTACATGTAAACAATAAACCCAGTTTAAATACCCAAATTTAAGAAAAACGTTTTTTTTCGTTTTTGTTTTCCTGTTTATTATTGGTCCAGGTAAAGACATCAGAGTATTTAAGAAAATGTTAAGCGCCAAAAAAATCATGAAATATACGATTTAAATAAACAAAAGATTTTCAAAAAAGTTAGGATTTCTTCTATATCTGGAGCAGAGAAGTATTTACGATTTTTTAATCGTGAAAAAGAGAAAAGAAAACAGATATACAAACACACATTCCTTTTGCACGTGTATCAGTGAAAAGAACATTATTCCATTTCTTTTATCGTTTGTCAAAAGGAAAATTCCATTTGTAGTG
This sequence comes from Musca vetustissima, assembly GCF_032173495.1. Taxonomy (NCBI): domain Eukaryota; kingdom Metazoa; phylum Arthropoda; class Insecta; order Diptera; family Muscidae; genus Musca; species Musca vetustissima. The sequence goes on from NW_026887579.1 coordinate 5,980, forward strand.
AAACCTTTAAGTAAAACACTTGTATACGACAAAAAGGTCACATCTTTTCATGGCAGGAGAAAGAAGATTCCATTCATGACAGATAGCTAAGAAAGAAAACATAACAATAAGAAGATATTTGAGGTTTAATCTCTCCATACCATACTATATTATTGTATGGCCTTTGAATTTGTGTACACAAATTTAGGCCCTTTCGTTTTGCTTTTAACCACTTTTGTCCTTATTCCAGCAATAACTGTCATTATGCCATAGTGTTTATGTCACTGTTTTGCACGTGGTGTAGTTCTGCGTGATTTTTCCCATTTCGGGTGGTTTTCCTAATGAGTTTTTCTCTCGAGGATTATTAGATACACTTGAAGACAATACAGTGGCACTAAAACAAGTCATTTATTTCCAAAGCAAAACAACATTCCCACGCCTTGTATGGTATTCCCAAAACAAGAAGCTGCCAAAAGCCGAAGAAGAAGACAAAAAACACACACAAACAGGTAGCCTAATTTTATGATCATTAGACACTACTGTGGCCTTCAGCTGATAGCTGTTTTGCAAACTGTCACTTGCAAATCGATTATCCTTGGCCGCCACCGTTCGCTCATAGCATTAAGCCAGGTCACAACATTGTCAATACTGGCCTGGCCTTTTGTGCGACATTTACTTTGGATCATATTATTTTTCTTGGGTAATTTATCATATTTTTCGTTTCTTTGCTTGCGTAGCATTGTTAAGTAAGAAAGCAATTTAATCCGGCTATGGGGTCAATTGCGGATGTATTAGATACCGGTCAGCTGGGTAATAAATTCTCACAGAAATTATACCTGGATCTAATGTGTAATAGATATTTGTTGAGAAACGATTGTGTATTAGCTGACGAACGGATCAAATAATATATTAACTACCAAATGTCATCAATCATAATGCAAATAAACGAGATTATATCGAGGACACTACAAAAAAATCAGAAAAAGTGATAACTTATTTTTCTTGGTAACACTCTAGTCAACAGATGCAATCAGTATTATTTTTTTACAAGAAATATTAACAGTTCAATTAATATTTCGTTGAAAAAATGTTGAATTTGGAGTTTATATAGAAATTGGTTGGTATACCGTTTTCTCTACAAATGAAGAATTCTAAAAATCTAATTCACAATATAAGCATGAAAACTTCGTATTGAGTAATTAATTATATACATTATAACGTTAGGACATCATTTTTTAAATCATCTGCATGGATATTTATTTTGAAGTATTAGGCTAGGACTTTACACATACCGAAAGTTAGAACCATGTGGAACATTTCCTGTGAGCAGTTTTTAGCCATGGATGACGTGGAAAGCCGAACTGCAGACCTCTGATTTGAAAATGCTCCTCGCACAATTAAAATATCTAAAATTGGGCAGTAACTTTACATAAAAACACTAAATGTATACTAAGTGGCTGGTGCGAATTGAAAATCAGTAAGGAAAGTTCAAATGTCGGACGGGCCACTATATGATACCCTTCACTACTTTGTATACATACACGAGATGCTCATATGTACAATATCCTGTAGATAGAATACACATTTCATCTTTGGGGACCATTGAAATGGAATCGGACGAAATTAACAGGAATTTATGAAAAATCGAATGTCAATCATTTGTATGAAATCGACCAAAATATGTATGGTGCTATATATAAATTGACTATTGGAGCAGCCGTATGTTGCAGCACAGTTATTCTATTCGTCCTAATCGGACATATGGTACACCATTGGTTATATGGTACACCATTTAGATCAAATAGGATGAAAATACGTATGGAAGCTATATCTAAACCTGAAACGACTTTAATCCAATACGTAAAACGAACATACCTAGGCTCCTCCGTTTTCAACATTTCCATAAAATCGAACAAAAATATATCAACATCTGAACAGATTTCAACAACAAATTATCGTGCAAATATAACAGAATCTATGGTGCACCCTTTACATAAAATGGGACTAAATTTTGTTTCAATCGGACAAACATAGTCAGTGTACATAAAATCTGACGGAACTATATATGAGAGCTAGATCTAAATCTATACCTATTTTAACAAAACTTCGCATACATCAATCATGACCTAATTTATTACTCTGTGCAAAATGTTGTCTCAATCAGACCAATATAGGGAGTTTGGTGCAAAATTTACATAAAATTGTGCGAACGTATATATGGAGCTATATCTGAACCGATGTTCTCCAATTTCAATAGGATTCGTCCTTGGGCCAAACAAGTGAGCTGTGTCAAAATTTATCTAAATGGAATCATAAATCCGACTTGTACTTCACATACAAAAATACATTGTCGACAGACGGACATACATAAATCGACTCAGAAAGTGATATATTCTCAAAAGGAACCATGGTTCTATCTAGGTTCCCTTTACCACAGAATGGTGAAGGGTATAAAAATTTAAATGAATTAAAAAATGTTTTTTAATGGTTGCAAGGAAATATAAGGTTGGGGATAAAGAAATCCATCCCCTAAAGTATCGATCAAACAATTTCAGATTTATGCTCGTTGAAAGGCTCTTTATACAGCAATACGAAAATCTACGAAGCAG
>NW_026887580.1:0-8743 GCF_032173495.1 Musca vetustissima
TGAAGTAATAAAATATAAATTGGTTTGTAAAATTTGATAGTTTTGTGTTTTTGTTTAAAGGTAAGTAAAATGATTAGCAAACGGCATTTAAAAAGATTAATAAAGAATGAAAAGGAAAAATATGTGGACAGATTTATGAATGTTGAGATAGGAAATATGGACAACACCTCCAATAATGAAAATGATTGTTATGAAATTGAAGATGCTGACTTAGTGGAAACTGAAACAGAACAAGTGGAAGAATTGGAATGTAATGGTAATGCACAAGAAAGTCAAAATTTAAGCATTAGCCAAAAATTGAAGGAATGGAATGTAAAACACAGAACATCACGAAGTTGTGTAAAGGACCTTATTGAAATATTAAGAGAGGAAAATATAGTTGTTACTCCATTTTATAAGTTCCATTGCCCGAATAGACCGATAGTGGAAAACATTGCTGGTGGTGCATACATGCACATTGGTTTGTCGTTCCATTTAAAGAGGATAGCCGAAGTATTAAATCTACCCACAAATATTATCATTGATATAAACGTAGATGGTTTGCCACTTTTCAGAAGTTCCAAGACACAGTTGTGGCCAACCAGTATTTCCAATTTGCGTTTTCGTTGGAAAAAGTAAGCCAGCGACATGTGAGGAATTTCTTTCTCGTTTTATTGATGAAGTATCACCATACTTGGGAACTGTCATAGAATTAAATGGCCGTAAAATTAGCATTAGAGCAGTTCTTTGTGACGCACCTGCCCGTGCATTCATTACAGGCACTCCTTCTCATGCATCACGACATGGATGCTCAAAATGTACGCAACGAGGAAAGAAATGTGAGGGAACATTAACATATAGCACAACATCGGAAATACTTATTTCAGATGAAGATTTTCGTGTGCGAAAATATCCTCATCATCACACGAAGAAGTACTTAACCCAAAAAACGCCATTAGAATTCCTTAATGTGCGAATGATTACCCAAATACCATTAGATTGCATGCATTTAGTGGATTTAGGCGTAATGCGAAAAATTTTGTTAAGGCTTATTAATAAGAAAATTTGTTTTCCAGCGCCAAGGGAAAATTTGCAAAACATTTCTAAAAAACTTTTATCTCTGCGTGGTCATATTTCATCCGAATTTGCACGAAAGCCACGATCAATGGATGATATTTCATATTGGAAAGCCACTGAGTTCAGACAGTTTTTGTTGTACACAGGTGTTGTAGTTTTAAAAGACGAAATACACGATGATGTGTACTATGAATTTTTATTGTTACACTGTTTTTACAGAATGATGTGCTGTCCCAAACACTGCGGGAAAAATTTGGATACAATTGAAATTCTCCTCAATTTATTTGTACAAAATTTCCCGCTAATATTTGGAGGAAATAGTGTTTCGTACAATGTACATAATCTACTTCATTTAAAAGAAAGTATTGACCTCATTGCTAATCCAACTGAAAATTCGTGCTGTTTGTTTGAAAATTATTTACAAAGTTTAAAAAAATGCGTAAAAAGGCCATCAAAGATTTTAGAACAAATTTATAGGAAAGTTTGTGAAGAAAAGTTTTGCACCAAAACACAATACAAAAGTCTTAATGCACACGAAACCAAATTTCATTTTAAAAGTTGTACTTTGACTTCGAAGGCACCGGATAACAACTGTTATATTAAAAACGGAATTCCTGTTCATATTCATGGATTTTCGCAAGAAAATGGAGGAACCCTCATTGGACACAAATTTTTAAATATTCGAAGTTTTTATAAAGAACCGTGTGATTCTATTTCATTAGGAATTTATTTAGTTGACTCCAAACTTTCTGGCGAACTTCAGAACTTTCCATTAAGTGAAGTAGAATGTAAAGCAATTCTATTTCCTTATAATTCTCAATCTGTATTGATTCCTATTCTACACGCCTGTTTTTAATACCTTTTTTTATTTATTTTTTATTTACACATGAGGAAAACTATATAGCATGTCTTCTTCACCGAGCCCACCAAAAAAAATAAAACGCATAACATTAACACCCTATTCTGAAAGTAAGTATTTGTTTATTTTATATTTAATGGGATTTTTTCTAAATATTCTAACTTTATTCTAATTTCAGACATACCTACATCAAATACTAACCTCAATGATGTTTTAAAGACAATTGAGGGTGTCAAAAAGGATGCAGAATCCTTACAAAACCAATTTAACGTCCTTCAAGGTAATTTTTTAATAAGAATATCTTCAATAAATTATTTATATATATATATATATATATATATATATGTATACATAAATGTATATAATCTTAGGACAGATCAAGTTTGTTGCAGAAGCACTGGCGGAAAATAAAGAATTATTGACCAAAATTTTAAAGCAAACATACGAAGAAATTCCGGTAATACAGAAGTTTCCAATAAAATCTGAAGAACAATTAATTGAAATTGACAAGGAAATAAATGCTGAAAATAGAAATCAATATGTAAGATATTTCATCATTTTTAATTTAAATATGAATAGCTGTATATCAAGTTTATCTTTAGATAAAAGCAATGAGATCAATGCTAGAACCAGCCGGGGTTCACAAAAACTTAAAATGCATCCTAAACGACAATGTTACCATGGCCTACAATGTCGACGGTGTTCAAGGGAAGAAAAGTTTTAAACAACTTAACAACTTTTATGGTGTTCTGTTAGGTAAGCATAATTATAGTCTTAAAACCCGATATAAATAATACATTTATATTTTTTCATTTTCAGAAGCGGTCTCAATGGCCAAAACAAATAATATTGGTCCAGCGGATGACCAAATTCGGAAGGCATTTCAATTGCAGAAAAGGAGAATTTTTAAAAATATATCGGTGCAAAGACATGCTGATCAAAAATAAGCCAGACAAATAATTTTCAGACGTTTATTTTCATTATTTGAAGTATTTTTGGTTTTGTTTTAAATAAATAATTTTGTATTTTTTGAATTAAATATGTGGATTTTGATTTCATAGGGATCTTCTGCATAGTACTGCGTATGCAGAATTCTTTTATTATTAATCATTAACGAAGTAGATCATTATTCATCGTTAACGAAGTAATGTATTATTCATTGTTAACGAAGTAGTTCATTATTAATGATAAACGAATAGTCACTGAACTTGTCATTACTGTTTTCGTTAATGGAAGGTAAACGAGAGGGTGACGATTACATACCTCCAATGACATCCCCATGTTAAATTCGTCACTCAAACGCGTGGCTAGTGTATTGGCGAGTAGGTACTGGTACTTTCTTTTGGAACAATGGTATAAGTACTTATGTAGTGCTTACCCGAACAAGCGGGTAATTAGTTGTACACATGTATTTACATACATACACACCGATATACAATAGCAGATATTTGGGGGACAAACAAAAACAAGTAAGTAAGTATCATCATATACATTCAGCTTGAATACAGATTTATTTTTGTTGTGTGAGTTTGTGTTTATTTTCATCTCATGAAACTCAATCGAAATACAGAAAACTATTTGCACGAAATATTGGCCATCGAAGCAAAAAAATAAATAATAAAAATGCATAAGAAAAATATTTGGTAATTAAATACCCAATGTAGTACCCTTTGTTAAAGATACGAAATCAAACATCGCGCTAATAGTTTTGAAATTAAAATGTTTTATTAGTTTCAAAAATTTAGCTTTTAATTGTGAATTCTTAATGTTTTTTTTTTCTGTAATACAGATTTAAATGAATAATAAGAAAAGTAGCAAGTGAAAAAAGGGTTAACTTTTGCCGGTACGAACTTTTCGAGCCATACTGACAGATACATGAAATGAAAATATCTATCTATCTATATATATAAAAGAGCTTAGTGTTAAGTGAGTGAGGGAGTGAGTGAGGGAGTGAGTGACTGACAGATCATCGCCCAGACGAAACGGCTAAAATGAAATTTTGTGTGTGGGTTGTTGCTGGTGTGTAGGCGTGAGATAAGGCTGGGTTTTTGGAAATTCGAACTAGAAGGATACGAAAAGTACTAAAATGTACCAAATATGGTACCCTTTGTATTAGGCGAACGGGAAGAGCTAGAATTCTGAAATTTGGAATGTGGGTCACTGATGGAAAGTTAGAAAGCTGTACAAAAGGGTTTTTGGAAATTCGACTTATAAGTGTACTAAAAGTACTAAAAATTACTAAATTTAGTTCTAATTGTATATATTTTGAACATATTGAACCTATATAGCTAGAATATTGAAATTTTATATGGAATACAGGTTGAGAAGTGGTGTTGATGTATGGAAATGCTTTAAGAAATTCGTACTTATGTGTATAAAAAGTACAAAATGGTACTATTTGCATTTAGTTGAGTGTATAGAGATGGAATCCGGAAAATCAGAATCAGGACTACTATTGGAGCAAGAGATTGAAGTAGCTTTAAAAAATCGTACTTATGTGTATAAAAAGTACAAAATGGTACTAAATTTGGTACTATTTGCATTTAGTTGAGTGTAAAGAGATGGAATCCGGAAAATCGGAATCAGGACTACTATTGGAGCACAAGATTGAAGCAGCTTTAAAAAATCGTACTTATGTGTACTTTTCGATACGATTTTTTAAAGCAATTTTTTAAAACAATTTGGTGGAAGTTGGATTTAGGTGAACAGATAGAACTGGAGTCTTCAAAAAAAAAAAAAAAAAAAAAACCAGTAAGGAAAGTAGTAAAGTCGGACGGGGCCGACTATATGATACCCTTCACCACTATGGGTATATTAAACAGGACTATTAGCATGAACTTGAATGAAATAAAATATGTGATATTTATCAAAATGTGAATCTACGTAGATCTATCCATAAAGTATGTAAATCGACTTCACACAAATATAAATAGGTCATCCGTTGGGCTATGTCTGTACTTCTAGAAAACGAAACTACATAATTCTATGCAAAATTTGATGTCAAACTGACTAACATGAGGAGTTTGATGCCCAATTTACTTGAAATCGGGCCAAATATTAAGCGATTTCAAACAAACTTGTCACAGGATAACTTATACTAATTTCAGAACGTTTTGTTCCTATTGGTTCCTTTGTGCGTCAAGTACTTAAAATCAATCTATAATAAAAGGGAGCTATATCTAAATGTGGACAGATTTTCACGAAACAACGCAGACATCAATCTAGGCTCAATTCAGTACGTTATGCCAAATTTCGTGCAAATCGAAAGATATATAGGGACTTTGGGGTACCATTTACATGAAATCGGACGAAACTATACATGGGAGCTATATCTAAATCTTGACCGATTTCCACGAAACTTTACATACATCATTCTAGACCTAAATGATTAGGCTGTACCAATTTTCGTGCAAATCGAAAGATATATAGGGACTTTGGGGCACCATTTACATGAAATCGGACGAAACTATATATGGGAGATATATCTAAATCAGGACCGATTTTCATGAAACTTGGCAGATATCATTCCAGGCTCAATTCAGTACGTTATGCCAAATTTCGTGGAAATCGAATGATATATCGGGACTTTGGGGCACCATTTACATGAAATCGGACGAAACTATATATGGGAGCTATATCTAAATCTGGACCGATTTTCTCTAAACTTGGCAGAAATCACTCTAGGCTTAATTCAGTACGTTATGCCAAATTTCGTGCAAATCAAAAGATATATAGGGACTTTGGGGCACCATTTACATGAAATCGGACGAACCTATATATGGGAGCTATATCTAAATCTGGACCGATTTTCTCGAAACTTGGCAGACATCACTCTAGGCTTAATTCAGTACGTTGTGCCAAATTTCGTGCAAATCAAAAGATATATAGGGACTTTGGGGCACCATTTTCCTGAAATCGGACGAAACTATATATGGGAGCTATATCTAAATCTGGACCGATTTTCACGAAACATAGCAGACATCATTATAGGCCTAAATGATTAGCCTGTACCAAATTTCGTGCAAATCGAAAGATATATAGGGACCGTTTACATTAAATCGGTTAAATATATATATGGGAGCTATATCTAAATCTGAACCGATTTTTCCCAATTTCAATAGGGTTCGTCCTTGGGCCGAATAAGTGACCTATGCCAAATTTCATCCAATTCGGATCATAAATGCGACCTGTACTTTGTTTACAATTTAACATGGACAGACAGACAGACAGACGGACGGACGGACGGACATGCATAAATCGACTTAGAAAGTGATTCTATGCATATTCTCAAAAGGAACCATGGGTCTATCTCGATTATTTTTGCCTGTTACAAACATATGCACAAAGACATAATACCCTGTACCACAGTGTGGTGAAGGGTATAAAAAAAATGAATGTTGAATGTAGGATTGAGGTAGTTACTTATTGGTACGAAAAGTACTATATGGAACCAAATTTAGTACAATTTGGATTTTGCTTAAACGAATGAGCTTAAACCTTGAAATTTGGAATTCTGATTACTGTTGAAGATTGAGCTATAGAGACATCTTTGGAAATTCGTATTTGTGTGTACGAAAAGTACTAAACGGCACTAGATTTGGTACAATTAGGATTTGGGTGAACGGAGAGAGCTGGAAACCTAAAATTTGAAATAATGGTTGCTGTTGGAGTGTATAATTCATATATGGAAGTATAGTACTTATGTGTACTAAATGGTACTAAATTTGGTACAACTTGGTTATTAGAGAACGGATAGAGCTGGTCTCCAGAATTTTGGAATTAAAATTACTGTTGAAGTGTAGGATTGACATAGGTTTGGAAATTTTTAATTATAGAAACAAAAAGTACTAAATGATGAAGGCTGATATTCTCCAGAATTTTGGAATTAAAATTACTGTTGGAGTGTAGGATTGACATAGGTTTGGAAATTTTTAATTATAGAAACAAAAAGTACTAAATGATGAAGGCTGATATTCTGAAATTTTTATTTAATATTACAGTTGGAGTGCAGAAGCATGTGTACTAAATGGTACAACACTTGGTACAATTTTGATTAGAGTTAACGGATAGAGATGGTAAATGAAAATTACAGAATTATGGAAGTATTGGAATTTCGTACTTATTGACACTTACTGGTACTAAATATGGTATAATTTGTTTTGTTTGAGCGGGAATCCTAAAATTTGGAGTTAAAATTAAGGTTGGAGTGTAGGATGAGACATGGAGGTAGTTATAAAAATTCGTAATTATCTACATATATAAAAGAGCTTATATATAACAGAGATCATCGTCCAGACGAAACGGCTGAAGCTAGAAATTTGAAATGTTGAGTGTGTAGGCGTGAGATAAGGCTGGGTTTTTGGAAATTCGAACTAGAAGGCGAACGGTAAGAGCTAGAATTCTGAAATTTGGAATGTAGGTCACTGATGGAAAGTTAGAAAGCTATACAAAAGGGTTTTTGGAAATTCGAACTATTAGTGTACTAAAAGTACTAAATTTAGTTCTAATTGTATATATATTGAACATATATAGCTAAAATCTTGAAATTTTATATGGAATACAGGTTGGGAAGTGGTGTTAATGTATGGAAATAGTTTAAGATTTTCGTACTTATGTTTTTTAAAAAGTACTAAGTGGTACTAAATTTGGTACTATTTGCTTTTAGTTGAGTGTATATAGATGGATTCAAAATTAAGGGTGGAGTGTAAGATTGAGATATCGAGGTAGTTTTGAAAATGCATGATTATGTGTACTAAATGGTACTAAGTTTATTACAATTTGGATTTAAATGAAAGGATAGAGATAGACATAGAAATAGAAAACTTATATTTGAAAATAAAATTACTGTTCGAGTACAGGATTGAGACAGTATTGAACGTAGACAGTATCAAACTTAACGTACAAACTTAAGGTACTAAATATGCTACAATTTTGATTTATGTGGACGGATAGGGCTGGGATCCTGAAATTTATTATTAAAATTACTGTTGGAGTGTGGAATTGAGGAAGATTTATAAAATCGTACCTACCTCTACGAAAAGTAATAAATGGTACTAAATTTGGTTCTTGGTGAACGGATAGAGATGGAATCCTTAAATGTGGACTAAAGGTTATTATTGGAGAACATGACTGGGGTAGGTTTGGAAATTCGTACTTAAGGGTACGAAAAGCACAAAATTTGGTACAATTCGGACTTAGGTGAACTGGTAGAATTGGAATCCCGAATGTTGCAACTTAGGTTACTGTGGGAGTGTAGATTTGATATAGTTTGGAATATGGGTACGAAAAGTACAGAATGGTACCAAATCTGGTACAATTTGGTTTTTGGTGAACAGACAGATCTGGAATTCTTAAATTTTGTCTTACGATTACTATTTGAAATCAGTATTGAGGTATGTTTGGAAATTCGTACTTATGAGTACGAAAAGTACTAAATTTGGACTTTGGTGGGATTAAGATTACTGTTGGAGAGTAAGATTGATGTAGTTTTAGAAATTCTTACGTATGACTATGGTGGTACTAAATTTGGAACAATTTGGATTTGGTTGGTCCTGAGATTGGGAATTTAGATTACTGTTAAAGTGTAGTATTTAGCTATGGAGATAACTTTGGAAACTCGAATTGATGTGTAGGAATAGTAAATAGAATAGCAAATGCACTAAATTTCGATTTCGGCAATGGAGAGAGCTGGAAACCTAAAGTTTGTAATGTTGGTCACTGACGGAGGGTTAGAAAGAAGTACCAAAGGGTTTTTTATACTAACTGGTACTAAATTTAGTGGTGGTGGTATGGAAGTAGTCTTGAAAATGTTTAATTATGTGTTCGAAA
>NW_026887581.1:0-8788 GCF_032173495.1 Musca vetustissima
TTGGGACTTGTCAAACTATATTAAATACTTAAAATATAAATAAAGCGTCTATTTTTTAAAGAATATTTTTCTCAAGGCCCATATATATTTTTTCAGGGCGTCGATATATAAGGCGTGGATTTTTTAAAGAATATTTTTTCAAGGCTTATATAAGGCGTGGATTTTTTAAAGAATAGTTTTTCAAGGCCTATATACGGCGTGGATTTTTTAAAGAATATTTTTTCAAGGCCTATATAAGGCGTGGATTTTTTAAAGAATATTTTTTCAAGGCCTATATAAGGCGTGGATTTTTCAATAATATTTTTTCAAGGCCTAAATAAGGCCTGGATTTTTTAAAGAATATTTTTTCAAGGCCTAAATAAGGCCTGGATTTTTTAAAGAATATTTTTTCAAGGCCTATATAAGGCGTGGATTTTTGAAGAATATTTTTTCAATGCCTAAATAAGGCCTGGATTTTTTAAAGAATATTTTTTCAGGGCCTACATAGGCGTGGATTTTTCAAGAATATTTTTTCATAGTCTCCATTAGACGTGGATTTTTCAAAGGCGTGGATTTTTTTTTAAATTATTTAAAAGGCCTAACTAAGACTTGTCTCTTCATAAGATGCATAAAGCGTGGGTTTTAAGGCTATTTTTTTATAACTTACAGAAAGCGTGGCTTATTTAAGACTATTATTTAAGCCTATATAAGGGGTGGATTTTTTAAAGATTGTTTTTCAAGCCTCAAAAATAGGACTGGATTTTTAAAGAATATATTTTTAAATCTTAAACGTAGGAGGGAATTATATCATACACTAAGAAACATTTACTTGGCAAGGATTTAACATGGACTGCCATATGTGGACTGATTATAAACCTACATATATGAAATATTAAAAAAAAACATAATATTTTCATTATCTTCATTTACTACTCAAATCCAAAAATGTCATTTGACATTTATAAAACATGCAATGACTACTGAAAAAATAAAAAATAAAGAACACTTTCATTTTTCTATTTTTAAAATGACTTTCAAATCTTATGGCACTCGCTACTGATAAATAATGACAACGAGGGAACGCAGGACGTCGTCATCTTCTGCCATCCATTTAAATTTCCATTTAATTTCCTTTGTGTGACATTAACAATGAATTGTCTGCACAGTTGCTATGAAAACCCCGTTGTGTTGTCAAACAGAAAACGTATAAGTTTTTTTTTTCAATAAGGTTTCCCTTATTTGTAAATATATATTTTAAGTGTTCTTTCTTTGGAGAAGAGAAATTAAACATGTTAAGAAAATTCAAATGAATTGAAACAAAAATTCAAATTTAAAAAAAAAAAAAAAAAAAAAAAATCAAAAAACCTGTTATAGACATTGGGAAAATATTCTTTAAAAAATCCACGCCTTTGGTAGGCCTTTAAAAAATCCACGCCTTTGGTAGGCCTTTAAAAAATCCACGCCTTTGGTAGGCCTTTAAAAATATTCTTTAAAGAATCCACGCCTTTGGTAGGTCTTGAAAAATATTCTTTAAAAAATCCACGCCTTGGATAGGCCTTGAAAGATATTCTTTAAAAAAACCCACGCCTTAGATAGGCCTTGAAAGATATTCTTTAAAATATCCACGCCTTTGATAGGCATTGGAAAAATATTCTTTAAATAATCCACGGCTTTGATAGGCCTTGAAAAAATATTCTTTAAAAATCCAAGCTTTCTATAGCCCATGAAAAAATTATTTTCAAACCTTTTAATAAAAATCTATACTCCTGTTTTTTTCTATTTTATTTTAACATGAGTTACCTTCATCCTGTTGTAGTATATGCGTGGTAATTTTCACTTGCTCACCTCTTTTTCCTGATAGTTAGAGACAACCAAACAAAAACATGCTTAAGCTACAGTCCACCCAGGCTATAATCAACTCAGGTCTTAAAAAAGATTCTTAGTTTTACATTCTCTCTTTCCTACTAAGACATGTTTGATCGCTTACAGCAAGTCCCTTTAAATATTCCCCTAAACCTCCCCCGATTCGTTAAAACCCTCTTTGACGTTTGACCAATAAAAACCACCACTACCAGTAGACCGCACACCATCTATCCAACAATTTTGAATATTAGGTTCATTCATTGCTCTTCCAACTCGGTCTGGTGGTTGGCTGTCCATGCATCAGCTGCCATCAACCACCGTGACGTATGATTGCTATTAATATGGTCGGAAAAACTATGATGTATACGTAAGCATAATATTTTTGAACGTTAGCTCAGAGGATCCGAGGGATGAGAACGGAAATGAGAATTATTCTTACGAATGGTGGTGGTGGTGGTGGTGGGGATGGTGAGGGTGATGGAATGACTATCCTCTTAGTCAGCTCACAAACATTTAGTTAAACCGGACATTGATAGAATGTAATAAACTAATATTAAGGGAGGGCGAACGATTTTTTGCTGCTTCTGTTGTTGTTGTTATTTTGTCTGACAGTTTGATGACATAATTCACATTTTGTGACAACTTAAGTGTTTGGATAGTTAATTGGTGGGATATGGTTTGGGGTAAATAGTGGATGGACAACATTATATTTTTTTTAAAATGGGATTAGTTTTAAGAGAAATGGGGATTTGAAATGGGGATTTGATGATAATTTGAATGATTTTTAAAGAATATTAAGTCTTACAAGGCATTGATTCTTAAAGAATATTTTTCAGGGTATAAAAATGCGTGGATTTTCGAAGAATATTTTTTCAAGCATCGATACAAGGCGTGGATTTTCGAAGGCGTGGATTTTTTAAGAAGAATTTTTCAGGGGCCTATAAAGAACGTGGATTTTAAAGAGTGTTTATTCAGGGGTGGATTTTTAAAGAATATTTTTTCAGAGGCCTATACAAGGCGTGTATTTTTAAAGAATATTTTTTTCAGAGGCCTATACAAGGCGTGGATTTTTAAAGAATATTTTTTTTTCAGAGGCCTATACCAAACGTGGATTTTTAAAGAATATTTTTTAGGGCGTGGATTTTTAGAGAGTATTTTTTCAGGGCGTGGATTTTTAGAGAGTATTTTTTCAGGGCGTGGATTTTGAAAGAATATTTTTTAGGGCGTGGTTTTTTAAAGAATATTTTTTGCGTGTATGTTGTAGGACAGGCGTGGTTTTTTAAAGAATATTTTTTCAGGGCGTGGATTTTTAAAGAATATTTTTTCAGGGCGTGGATTTTTAAAGAATATTTTTTCAGAGGCTTATATCAGAAGTGGATTTTTAAAGAGTATTTTTTCAGGGCGTGGATTTTTAAAAAGTATATTTCCAGGACGTGGATTTTTATAGAGCATTTAGAGGCCTAAAAGATGTCAGGGGGTGGATTTTTAAAGATTATTTTTTCTGGGCGTGGATTTTTAAAGAGCATTTTTTCTGGGCGTGGATTTTTAAAGAGTATTTTTTCTGGGCGTGGATTTTTAAAGAGCATTTTTTCAGGGACCTATAAAAGGCGTGGATTTTTAAACAATAGTTTTTCAAGGTCCAAACAAGGCGAGAATTTTTGAGGTCTAAACAAGGCGAGGATTTCTAAACAATAGTTTTTCGGTCAAGAAAAACGTGAGCGAGATCAAATTGAGATGTACAGGAGTCAGGAGTCGACACATTCCACCTATTCGTTGACTATAAAGCCGTATTCCACATCCCTATTCGTTCAGAGGTGTTTAAAGCCATGTCTGCGTTTGGCATCCCTGCAAAATTAATACGGCTATGCAGGATAACTTTAACTGGCACAAGATCAGCAGTTAAAGTCGGAAAGGACCTCTCGGAGCCCTTTAATACGGAACGAAGATTCAGACAAGGCGACAATTTGTCGTGTGGCCTTTTTAACATCCTGCTGGAAGAGGTCATACGAGAGGCAAAAGTGAACAGAATTAGCACTCTGTACACCAAACAGCACATGTAACTCGCCTACGCCGATGATATCGACATAATGGGTCGAACACTGAGAGCGGTAATGGCCACCTTTGAACAAATTGAGAAGGAGTCAGCCAAAGTGGGCCTGGCAGTAAACGGCTGATGGTATCAACGCGTAAGACATTCAGCAGACTCGGACCAATTGTGGAACTTGCGAACTACAGCTTCGAGGTAGTAAAAGATTTTATATACCGTTGTACCGCCATAAACAAAACGAATGACATCAGTTTTGAAATTCGGGAAAGTATAGTGATGGCCCACAGATGCTACTATGGTCTGAGGAAACAACTCAAAAGCAAGGCCACCTCCCGCCAGACCAATCTCACACTCTACAAGACTTTGATACTATCCGTGCTATTATATGGATCTGAAGCATGGGTACTTGCGCAAGCAGATGTGGCAGCTCTTGGAGTATTTGAGAGAAAAATTCCCCGAAAGATCTATGGGCCGATCTGCGCTGACGGTGAATATCGTCCGCAAATGAACCATGAGTTGTACCAGCTATTCTCGAACCTCGACGTATTGAGCTGCAGCGACTACGTTGGCTAGGTCATGTTGTGAGAATGGATGAAGATGCTTCAGCCCAGAAGGCATATAAAAGCGAACCAGCTGATGTTTCACGCAGATGGGGACGGCCAAGAATACGTTGGAAAGATCAAGTCGAAGACAACATTACCGAAAATGGTCTTTAAAATTGGAAAAACTACGCAAAAGACCAATACACCTGGAAATCTTTTTTAAGCTCGGCTTATGGAACGAATGTTTTGTCACAAGCCAGCTATGTAAGTAAGTTTTTCAAGGTCTAAACAAGGCGTGGATTTTTACAGAATATTTGTTAGGGTATAATTTTTTAGGGTCTAAAGAAGGGGTATTTAAAAAAACATTTTAAGTATTTTAAGTATTCCTGTCTATTCTTATTTTCAGAAATACTTTCCTTAATTTACATACATAAAATTACATATGAACCCCAACAACAACAACAAAGTGTGAAATTTAATATAAGGATCCATTGCTTTTTTACATACTTCCCAAGTATTCACATAACTGATACCACTGACATTACACCCAAACACACACACTTGTATGGTGTGGTGTTTCTTAAATTTTGCGTAAAATTTAAAATTCGGAATTCCACAAGAAAATTACTAAAAAATTGAGCTTTTAAAGAAATTCCTGCAAATCGTATGAAATTCATGGCCCCATCTCGGCAGCTTAAATGAAAATATTTCTTTTTATCTTTAGCTGTTTGACTGTCGGTCTGTCAGTTGATACCGCCGATATCCATTGGTGGTGTTGTGCTGTTACTAGCAGTGGGGCTGGAGTTGTTATTTGAGATACTTGTATAAAATGAAAATAAATTAACATAAAGTTGTTTTTATTTTTTTTTTTTACTTTTTTGTTGTTATTGCAAAAAGGGATATTGAGACTCACACTTTTACACTCACACCCACACACATTAAACAAACCGAATGAACCATCAAACGATTCGCAACTTAAAAAAAAGCAAACGATGTGGCTTTGAAAGTCCATACCATGGCATTCACAAATAGTTATCTATTTGGGGAGGGGGAAGTTCTGAAGAGCAGGGGGTCGAAAATCAGCAGGGTTGTTTTTAAACAGATTTTTGTTGTATTCATGTTTTTTCGAGTTTGAGTTTTTTGTTTCGCCCTGATTCCATTTTCGCATTAAACTGATAATGAGGTGGGACTAATGGTGGTGGAAATAAAGGAAATTACTTTTACATCAATGAAATGTCATGTTGCCGCACCAGAACAACAACAACAGCAAAAAAAACAAAACTTATTAAAAGTTATTTGTTCAGGCTAGAAAAACCACATTATAGATTGAACAAATACACACTGCAAGGTATACATACACATAGTTATATACATAGGAAAAAATAATAAAAAATAAACACACAATCAATTTTCCATTTTCATTTCGAATTTCAATTATAAAACTTCAAATTGATTTTCGATAAATGCAAATAAACTGCATTTAATGTTGGTTTTGTGAGTTAGTGTGTGTGTTCATGTCACATAATCTAATGGGGTTAGAAAAATTTCGTTTTCGGGGTAGACAAACACGTAATGTTATTATTTAAATTAGTGGAAAAATAAAATAAAAGAAAATGAAATTTGTTCCCAAATTTTAAATTTAAAACAAAAAACATAGATCCATGAAGTAGTTCAAAAAGGCGTGGACTTAAAAAAAAAATATATTAGCACATCCCCGCAACTTCGTTAGCGAATGTGGGATGTATTTAAAACACTATACCGATTATTATTACAATTTTAGAACCGTTTAGTACATATGTTATCTGTAGTACGTTTTTTAAATCTACCTCTATATCTCAACCGTACACACCCATTCCGACCGCAACAGAAATCTACCTCTATACTAAATTTGGTGTTATTTTTTACCATTTGTACTCAAATCAAATATAGCTTCACCCAAATCCTAATTGAGTATCAATTAGTGCACAATCATATAAATTTCCATAACTACCTACTTTAACAATCATAAGTACGAATTCCCACATACTTAATTTCAAATTTCACAATTCTATCGGTTCACCTAAATCCAATTTGAATCACATTTAGTAGTACCATTAAGTACCAAATTCCATGATTCGTCCTTTTAAGGTTGACCTAAATCCAAATTTTACCAAATTTAGTTCCATTTAACACACATTAATATAAATGTCCAATTCAAATTTACCAAATTTAGTACACAGTAATACGAATTTCCAAAATTTGCTACATACTCCAATCCTACACCCCCACAGTGATCCTAAATCCAAATTTCAGGATTTAAACTTTTCGGTACACCAACAATTCAAATTGTACCAAATTTAGTACACAGTAGTACGAATTTCAAAAACTTCCAACTATCCCTAACCAACACCCCCACAGTGATGCAAAATCCAAGTTTCAGAGTTCCAACTCTATCGGTTCACCCACAATTCAAATGGTACCAAATTTAGTACACAGTAGTACCAATTTCCAAAACTTCCTACATACCCCAATCCTAAACCTCCACAGTGATCGTAAATCTAAATTTTTTTGGATTCCAACTCTACCGCTTAATCCACAACTTAAATTGTACCAAATTTGGTACACATTAGTACAAATTTCAAAAACTTCCTACATACCCCAATTATACACCCCCACAGTGATCCTAAATCAGTGTTTCAGGATTCAAACTCTATCGGTTCACTGACAATACAAATTGTACCAAATTGTTCCAACTTAACCCAAACCAACACCCCCACAGTGATCCTAAATCAGTGTTTCAGGATTCAAACTCTATCGGTTCACCCACAATACAAATTGAACCAAATTTAGTACACCGTAGTAACAATTTCCAAAACATTTTACATACCCCAACCCAACCCCCCACACTGATCCTTAATCCAGGATTCCAACTTTATCGGTTGACCCACAATTTAAATTGTGCCAAATTTAGTACACAGTAGTACGAATTTTTGAAACTTCATTCTTACCACAAACCTACACCCCCATAGTAATTCTAAATCCATGTTTCAGGATTCCAACTCCATCGGTTCACTCACAATTCAAACTGTACCAAATTTAGTACACAACAGTACGAATTTCCAAAACTTCTCATATACCCCAATTCTACACCTCCACAGTGATCCTAACTCAAAATTTCAGGATTCCAATTCTATCGGTTCGCCTACAATTGAAACTGTACTAAATATAGTACACAGTAGTACCAATTTCCAAAACTTCCTACACACCCCAATCCTACACCCCCACAGTGATTCAAAATACAAGTTTCAGGATTCCAACTCTATCTGTCCACCCGAATTTCCAAAATTCCCTACATTCCCCAATCCCATACCCCCACTGTGATCCTAAATCCAAGTTTCAGGATTCCAACTCCATCGGTTCACTCACAATTCAAAATGTACCAAATTTAGTACACAACAGTACGAATTTCCAAAACTTCCCATATACCCCAATTCTACACCTCCACAGTGATCCTAAATCAAAATTTCAGGATTCCAACTCTATCGCTTCACTCACAATTTAAATTGTACCAAATTTAGTACACATTAGTACGAATTTCTAAAACTTCCTACATATTTCAATCTTACACCTCAACAGTGATCCTGACTCCAAATTTCATGATTCTAGCTCTATTGGTTCACCTAAAATTCAAATTGTATCAAGTTTAGTACAATTTAGTACCCATAAGTATTAAATTCTTAAACTAAATCCTGACCCCAATCCTACACCCCTAGAGTGATCATGACTCCAAATTTTATTGTTCCCGCAATTATAGTACGATTTAGTACTTTTCGTATACATAAGTAACAAATTTCCAAAACAACGTACATATCCCAATCCTATACTACGACGGTAATGTTAATATCAATATTCAGGATTCCAGCTCGATTTGCACCTCTAAATTAAATTTGTACCATATATAGTACCATTTAGTACTTTTCGTATACATGAGTACACGGTTTCAAAACCATCTCCTTATATCGACCCAACTTCCCATCCCTAATTCGCATTCCAAATTCCAATTTTTTAGCTCTATCCGTTCACATGCTACAGAATTGTACCAAATTTAGTACATTTTCGTACTTTTCGGATAGTTATAGTTCGAATTTCCAAAAACCTTTTAGTACATCTATCCTACACTCTATCAACGACCACCAAACCAAATTTCAGAGTTCTAGCTCCACCGGTTCGTCAAATACAAATGGTATCACATTTAGTACTTTTTAGTACTTTTCGTACCGTTCTAGTACGAATTTCCAAAAACCCAGCCTTATCTGTCACCTTTGGACCAAGAGTGACCCTCACCCAAAATTTCTAGCTTCAGTCGTTTCGTCTGGGC